>NW_005355237.1:9894-15727 GCF_000412655.1 Myotis brandtii | reverse complement strand
AAGCTGCCTGGCTGTCGGCCGCCATCTTGGCTGTCAGTTAATTTGCATATCTCCCTGATTAGCCAATGGGAAGGGTAGCGGTCGTATGCTAATTACCATGTTTCTCTTTTATTAGTGTAGATAGTCTCAGAATGTCTTTACCAATACTACTACAATAAACAAAACTACTAAAAAGAGTTCAGGATTTATTTCTGGTTCTCATCCCCTTCCACCCACCCCAACACATACATTCATACACACCCTACCCTGCCCACACCTAAGGGTATATATTCAAATACTGTGTTCATTAATTAACTTGAATCTCCTCTTTCTCCTTCACCTTTTCCTTTTCTTTTCTTATTTCCCTTCTAGAAGACTTATATCATTCACTTAAAATACAATTAGCTTAATTGTATTAGTTTGTTCCCATTTGCTTTCAGGTTTAGTTCTCCTCTTTCTTAATGATTTGTTTTAGAGTCTTAAAATGCTTACAAAAATCAGAACAATAGAACAAGGTATACTCAGCAAAGTGCCAAACCCTCCTATAGTCCTTCTAACACATAGGTCCCTACCTCCCACAACCCCTTGTAGGTGTGGACGAAAGAGGCCACATGCTCACCTGACAAGCTCAGGGAAGGCCTGCATGGTGGTCTTGCAAACTCAGAGGCCTAAAGTAACAAAGAATGGTCTGAAATTAAACTTTAATTAAAAGCAGTTATGGTGGGTAGTTACGTCCTAGGCAGGTATCTTCACTAACAAGGACAAACTGTACCTTAGCTGAGTCTAGATGAGGATAGTGGGGGGGAGGGGTAAGGGCAGAGGGTGGGGTGGGAACCGGGTGGAGGGAAGATATGGGGAGAAAAAAGAGGAACAACTGTAATAATCTGAACAATATTTATTTTAAAAAAATAAAATAAAAACCTGTCAGTCCTTCAAGGTCCATCTCCAATATCACTTCTTCCATGATGGTTTTTTCTTTTCTTTTTTAACTTATGTGATCTTAGTTATGGTCAAAACAATAGTTTTTAAATATGTATTTATTATTTATTTTCTAGCTAGTATTTGGAGTAAACTGTGACAGAGAATACTGGGGATGTGCCTGCAACCAAGGTATATGCCCTTGACCGGAATCAAACCTGGGACCTTTAAGTCCGCAGGCCAACGCTCTATCCACTGAGCCAAACTGGTTAGGGCAGGTTTGAATGTTTTTATGTTAACATAGGTAACCAACTTTTTTGTCTTCTGGTTCATTCTATTTCTTCTGTCTTATATGAAAAGTAGCATGCTCCAAATGCCTTTTATTACCAGACCATTCGCCTTTTAAAAACCTGAATGTCTAAGATGAGAAGGATCCAAGAGAGACCAGATTTTAATCCCCATTCTATCAACACTTTGGTCACATCACTTCATCTCTAGGCCTCTTTTCCTTTCACCTTGTTTAAAGGAAAGTGGTGATCCCATGCCCTCTGACTCTGAGTCAACCTGCATAGTTAGCACCTAGGCTGTAGTGTCCTGGGTGTAGACCCATACTTTGAATGGCCACTAGCTGGCAGGATTGCTTCATGGTTGCTTGGCCACTCCCCATCTCTACAAGGACTTGCCTTGGGGACTCTGGACCAAAACAAACAACATTCCCACCTGGCAGAAGCAGCCTTACCAGACTGTGAATGGAGAAAGAGAAGCAAAGTTCTCCAGCGCTTTTGTGCAAAAGAGATACTTGATTGGCTTCAAGCCTAAAGGAGGGACAAGGGTTCTGAGAGACGTCCCAGGTAACATCTCTCCAATGGTAGCCTGTTTGTCATTGTTGCTGAATGTGCTTAGTAAATGTCTAAGATGAGAAGGATCCAAGAGAGACCAGATTTTAATCCCCATTCTATCAACACTTTGGTCACATCACTTCATCTCTAGGCCTCTTTTCCTTTCACCTTGTTTAAAGGAAAGTGGTGATCCCATGCCCTCTGACTCTGAGTCAACCTGCATAGTTAGCACCTAGGCTGTAGTGTCCTGGGTGTAGACCCATACTTTGAATGGCCACTAGCTGGCAGGATTGCTACATGCTTGCTTGGCCACTCCCCATCTCTACAAGGACTTGCCTTAGGGACTCTGGACCAAAACAAACAACATTCCCACCTGGCAGAAGCCAAGACCCTGGAGTGCAGCCTTACCAGACTGTGAAAGGAGAAAGAGATGCAAAGGTCTCCAGCACTTTTGTGCAAAAGAGATACTTGATTGGCTTCAAGCCTGAAGGAGGGACAAGGGTTCTGAGAGACGTCCCAGGTAACATCTCTCCAGCCTGTCTATCACATGGTAGATGTCCCTGTAAAGAGCTACAGGTAATGCCGGCCAACACAGGGGCACCCTCTGAAGAATCTGAGAAACTTGCCTCTTTTAGAAACCATATCTCATGCCCAATGAAATACTTGTAAAAATTTTGAATTTGGACTTGCAATGTCTAAATGTGTGGGCAACTCACTTTCATTTCTCCAATCCTAACTTTTCTCCTTGGTAAATTCTGAACAACTTGCTCTGCCTCTCAGTACTACAGGCAGTGTAGAATCCTGGAAAGAATGTGGGCTTGGTGAGCACACAGACTTACTTTAAATCCTGTTCTTGCCATTTACATTGAAGTTTCCTCATCTATATAATGAAGACATAAAACCTATTCATTTCACAGTGTTTTTCTAAGAATGAAAGTGGCACATAGAGGGGCTCAATGTTAATTCCCATCCCTGATTATAAAAATACAAAACAGCATGATTCCATAGTCATTAAAAATTTGTACACATGCATAAAAGGACAAGATCAATAAATAAACACTTAGCCTTTATCCTTAGTGATGAAAATTCAATTGATTATTTTTTTCTTTATACTCCTCTGTAGTTTCTAATTTCCTAAAATGAAACTTTATTACCATATAATATACATAACATATAATCAACCATTTTAACAATTTTTATGTGTAAAGTTCTGTGGCATTATGTGTGTTCACATTGTTGTACAACCATCCACCTCCAGATTCCTCTCATCATTCTAAATTAAAACTCTGTGCCCATTAAATCGTAAGTCTCCACCTCCCCTCCCCTCAGTAACCACCATTCTCTTTTCTGTCTCTATGAATTTGACCATTCTAGCCACCTCATGCAAGTAGAATCATGCAATATTTGTCTGGCTTATTTCTTGTTTCACTTAGCATAATGTCATCACTGTTCATCCATGTTGTAGAGTGTGTCGGAAAATTTCCTTCCTTTTTAGGGCTGAATAAAATATATATATGACACATATATACATTTGTTTATTCATTTATCCATCAATGGATATTTGGATTGACTTCCCTTTTTAGCTATTGTGAATAATGTAAACATTGGTGTACAAATGTCTGTTGCAGTCTCTGCTTTCAATTTTTGGGGGGACATACCCAGATGTGGAATTGCTGAGTTCTATGATAGTCTATGTTTAATTTTTTGAGGAAATGCCATATTGTTTTCCACAGCAGCTGCACCATTTTACATTTCAGTGGGTTTTTTTTTTCTTTTGATAAGAGCCATCCTAATGGATGTAAAGTGGTGTCTCGTTGTTGTTGCATTTACCTAGTGTGCTGATTTGCATTTCTCTAATGATTAGTGATGTTGAGATCTTTTCATTTTGTTAAATAAAGAAAAATATTCTACTAAACAAATGAATGTATTATAGAGTAGAATATAACATTCATACAAAATTTTCATGCTAAAACATGAGACTTCAAATAAATTTTCCATTTGATCTATACTCCTAGATTCCCCAGGAGTTCTCATTCATTCTCCTCCACTGTGGGGATGGGTCAGGCAACAGTGTGAGAAGCCTTCTGGTCCCTGAGTTCACATGAGGAGAAAGGGGTGTGATAGGTTATGAAAGTCACAGCTACCTGACTAGACCGCATTTAAAAAGAAAAAGTTGCCCGGCTGGCATGGCTCAGTGGTTGAGTGTCGACTTAGGAACCAGGAGGTCATGGTTCAATTCCCGGTCAGGGCAACATGCCTGGGTTGGGGGCCCAATCCCCAGTAGGGGGCGTGTAGGAGGCAGCCAGTCCATGATTCTCTCTCATTATGGATGTTTCTATCTCGCTCTCCCTCTCCCTTCCTCTCTGAAGTCAATAAAAATTTATTTGAAAAAAAGAAAGAAAAGAAAAAGTTTCTAAAGGAAAGTCAACCCAAAATTCAATTCAAATCAATTTAATAAATATGTAAGGCACCTGAAAGCTACTCTGCATGTGACAGTGATCAAGTCATTACTAGGAAGTAGTAAAACAGATGTTGAGCAGTTGTTACTGGCCTAATGAGTATTACTGCTGTGGAAGTAGAGTACCATGAAAGGTGTAATAGGATTTAAACTAAGAAGTACAGGAAGCAAAAGCCAGACACTGCACTGAAGTGTCAGGAAGTCCAAAGAGAGGTGGACCAGGAGCTATTCCCTAACATCTGTCTGTGGGCAAAGTGGTAGCTGATCAGCAGTGAAAAGAGAAAAGTAAGAATACTCTTATGAGTTTTTCATAAAGCTAAATTTACCCCATACAGGAATTATCATTAAGGATCAATGTTCTTTCTTTTATAAAAGCAAAAAATATTCTTAGTAAGCCCAGGTAAAAGGTGCAAACCCACCTCATTACCTAGATTTTATTGTGACCTTTAACTGGTCTGTGACATTTCAGAACTCCCTTGCACGCTAGAAATCCCGAGCTAGGAACAAGAAGAGGGGGTCTGCCATGGAGAAAGGCAAGCCAGTCAAGATGAGTTAAAGCCCAAGGAAGGCTTGGTCTAGGATGACTCTCATGAACCCCAAGATCTTTCAGAGAAGACCCTTGTATGGCCTGGTACATGTGGCCCCTTTCCTCTCCCCTACCTCCTAAGCAAGGCACAGAGATTTAGAGGCAAAAATCTACTAATGTCTTTTAGACTTGTCTGGCCCAACCTCTAGAGAGGGATTGGCAATTTTTTTCTACAAAGAGCCAGATAGTAACTATTTTAGGCTGAGCGGGCGATATGATCTCTGTCATGACTCCTCAGTACTGGCACAGTAGCGCAAATGCAGTCATAGACAATAATACATAGACAAAAGGCAGAGCCTATGTTCCATTGAAACTTTATTTACAAAACCGACAGAGTGTAAGATTTGACCCAGGGGCCACAGTTTCCCAAGGACCACTCTAAAGAGCAGAGAGGAGAGCCTCATAAATCCCAGATCAGACTCAATGATCATTTTATAGACCTGAAACTTGTGGCATAGAGAAATGTGGTAGTGAGTTCAGCATGAATAGATATCTTCTGAATATCACCATCATTGATGGAACTTAATACCTAACTGCCATACGCTGACTGATATTCTAAGTACATCATGTGGATTATTTTACTTAATTCTCACAACCACACTATAAGTAGATATTACTATAATTTCCATTTCACAGCTGAAGGAAGTGAAAACTCAAGGGGAAAAACAGACAATAAAAACAAATACAGAAATGCCATAGATGATATAATTATAGACAAAAATGTTAAGACATTTTCTGTAAATATACTCCATATATAAAGAAGGTAGAAGAAAGCATAAGCATGATAAGACATGAAGGTTATAGAAAAGAGCCATATAAAACTTGTAGAGATAGAAAACAAACAACAGTAATACCTAAGATAGAAGGTTACATAACTAGTAAGTGGCAGGCCCGAGATTCCAACTCCAAGTTGGGTGCTCACTTCACTACTGTCAGTTTTGTAGTGAAGAAGGCTAATAGAAAGGGCAAATCTAGCACTAATCTCTTTTTTTTTAAATATATTTTATTGATTTTTTACAGAGAGGAAGGGAGAGGGATAGAGAGTTAGAAACA
>NW_005355237.1:0-9797 GCF_000412655.1 Myotis brandtii | reverse complement strand
CTAAAAGATTTTTAAAGGCTTGAAAAAAAATCTGCACCCAACAACATAAAATTCACTGTCAACCACCCAATAAAAAAATCAGCAGGCATTCAAAGAAGCAAGGAAATATGACCCAAAACTCAAGGGGAAAAACAGACAATAAAAACAAATACAGAAATGCCATAGATGATATAATTATAGACAAAAATGTTAAGACATTTTCTGTAAATATACTCCATATATAAAGAAGGTAGAAGAAAGCATAAGCATGATAAGACATGAAGGTTATAGAAAAGAGCCATATAAAACTTGTAGAGATAGAAAACAAACAACAGTAATACCTAAGATAGAAGGTTACATAACTAGTAAGTGGCAGGCCCGAGATTCCAACTCCAAGTTTGGTGCTCACTACACTACTGTCAGTTTTGTAGTGAAGAAGGCTAATAGAGTGGGCAAATCTAGCACTAATCTCTTAATTAAGCCAATTGGTTCATACATGTAAATAGCATTTTTTAAATTTCCCTGAATATATTTGAACTATCTTCTGCTTACACTATATAGGAGAGATTGAGGCTCAGTAGATGCTGCCTTGCATTATCAAAGTAGAGACTACTATAGGGGAAAGAAAAACAGCCATTGCTACACAACTATAAATATAACCCCGCCTGGGTGAATTTGGTTTTCTTTCCAGTGGAAAATATTTGAAGCATATTTTTAGACAAAAATTAATTGTACTTCAGCTCAGTCGCTACTCAAATTCTATAGAGATCTTCCTTGACCCATCAATGACTTAGAGGCATCAAAGGAAGAGAGGATACTGTTCTCAACGACACATCCCCAGGGTAAGTCAACCACTATTCTGGCATCCATGTTCCACCACAGTGGGACCAGAGCTTATCTTTTGGCTTTTTAGGATATTTTCAAGAGCAATATTTAACCAGTAAAAAGGAATAGAGTTTTCAACTCCCTTTGCCAAGTTTATTTACAAATTACACATTTCTAATTATGCCTCAGTTTATCTCCTCAGAAAAAGTAGATTAAGATTATAGTGCTATACATAATCATAACATCTTAAAACAAGATGCAGTCTCAAAGATTATCTAATCCTCCCCTGTCATTTTACAGATGACGAAACCAAGGCCACACACATAGATAATGGCAGAGCTGGAACTAATATCTCTACTTTACTGGTCAGAGAATTGGAGTATATGTGGGAAGCAACGGGTTCACCTTTTAGATGCTATGGGCTGGTGGGCCAGATCCTTAATCTTTCTAAATGGGAATAATACCTTTTGATTAGATGAAATAATGTGTGTTGCATTAAGTTTATATTTATTTACTAGATGCCGCACAGGAAGGACTTACTAAATGGATTTAATGTTCCCTAGAACTTGTTGGCTAATGTCTTCTCTAAGAGAAAAAAACACACAAAACAGTTGGAATCTGACTAAATGGATTTAATGTTCCCTAGAACTTGTTGGCTAGTGTCTTCTCTAAGAGGAAAAAAAAAACAGTTGGAATCTACACAAAATTACATAAAGGTCAACCATCCTAAGATCCTAATAAACATGGGTATTTTCAAAGTCTAGTCAAAATAATTGGGATGAAGTCTCGGAAAGGTGTAACTAGAATACAATTTATGGGGGGAAATAGCTGTGGATTAATGAATTTTATTGCAATCTTCCTAAATAAAGATGATAATTGAAAGAGAGGCCTAGTCTGCATGAACACTACAAAAAGGCAATGGAAGAACATGAATTGGCCACATTGCCTCCATCTCTGTCCAAGGAAGGCAATGATGTCAGCTGAATGATAGTGACTGTTATTTTCACCCAGGAAACTCTTTCCTCTATGATTCTGTGCTTCCCAAACACCTTTCCATGAGTAATATATGTTAGAACAATATCAGTGCCTTCTCAACCTCCAGCCCTCATCTCCTTTTCCTTCTCTCCCCTCCCCTTCCCTCCTCTCCCATCTGCTTCTCTCTTCCCCTTTCATTTCTTCTCTTCTCCCTTTATCTTCCTCCCTTCACCCCTCTCTCTCTCAATCCCATTCCATTCTGGGCCATGTAGTATGCAGACATAAAGCCAATGCAGCCATTTTGCTACCATAGGGGAAACTAAACTTAGAGTGAATCTGACATTGTAGAAGGCAGAGAGAAGGCAACGTGTATGGGCATGTGCAAACAAACACTAAAACCAGAATTTGATAATATGGAAAGTGCCTAAAATAATCCAATTCCAGGTCTCATTCTACTTTGGATTTCCCATTATAGAAACCACCAAAATCCCCTCATTCATGCGGCCTATTTTGAATTGTAGCTTCTGTTACTTACAATAGAATTCAACCTGCTGAATCAAAGTTGGTTTATCATGAGGACTTTTCTACATGAGAGATGATGTGCTAATTAGTCAACATATTTATTTGGTCTACCTGAAAGAGTTTTCAAACAAAATTAACAAATTAGCATTAAGCTTTGTGTTTAGGTCATTCAGGATTTTGTTTAGCACAATTCATTTACTTGTCAAGTGGGGTGTGTCTTCTAGCCTTGTTGAGTGAATCATTTCTAACTATGCCAACAATTTCACATTTCTGGACCTAAAAATGTAAGGGACAGACCCTGCAATGTGGTCACCATGATTTAGAGTTACATCTTGTGCAACCTAGATTACTATCTCCACTGTTTATCTTATCTCTCTCCTTACAAAGTCCAGCTCATCACACTCCCATTACAGTGCTCTTTCCACCATGCCACGTGCTCATTAGGTGGTTAATTACATCATAAGCTCGACAGTAATAAAACAGCATTTCTTACTTTTTGTCAATTCAGATAGGCCTTCTCTCCAATTAGTGTAAATTATTGAGGTTTTATTATATGCATACATACGTGTTTTGTTTGCAGTTTCATTGATGAATAATGACTATGCAGCCACCCACGGACCAGATGGAAATGATTGGGAACCATTAAATAAAACATTGTTAGGTCATTTCCAGCATGTAATCAACAACAATGGCTGTGGTTAGACTTGTTATTTAAACAGATGGAGGAGAAGATGACTCACTGAGTTTAAGAATTATTGAGGCCTTAGGTATCCCCAAGACAGAACTTCAAGAAATAAGTTTGGGGACTGCTGAGCATGGCTTGGGAGGTGCCCTTGGTTAAAGAGTCTTTGCTCACTGCGTATTGACCATAGCCTGCAGTTATAAAAATAAACTCTCCTTCTTTCCTTCCTCTTTTCCACTTTTTGTTCATTTTCTTATTTTCTAAAAACATTTATTGAACATCAAATAGGTCAAGTATGTGCCACCCACTGGGCTGGGTATTAACAAAGACATAATCTTAATCATTGTTACTACTATTTCCTAATTTTTTTTGGCCTTGGTCAACTCAATTAATTTCTAGAAGCTAAATTTCTACATTTAAAACTAAAGATAAAGTTGCCTCTTGTGTTTCTACTCCACAAGTTTGCTTTGAAGATCCAATGAAATTAGTGATGGGAAAGAAAGAAAACCTCTGAGAATTGTTATTTTTATCCATGCCCAGCACCACCACAGCCCTCTAGCAGATAGTAGCACTCTTCTGCTTTGCTTCTCAGCATATTTTACTAATAGTTATGCAGCACTTGAAAGCAGAAAGCACATGGCATTTTTAATCAGAAGAATCAGGTTTAAGTCCCTGCTCCACCATTTAGTAGCTGTGTGACAGTAGGCAAATTCTCAAAGTCTCAGAGCCTCAACTGATTGTTGTGAGGAACAAGTTAAGTTTAAAGAAAAAGAGAAATAATGGTTAGAAATCAGTTAGGGGTTGTTTTTTTGTTTGTTTGTTGTTTTTGTCTTTTTGTTATTGTTGTTGCAAGAACCACCTTTAAAAAAGGAGGGAATTTGTTTTCAAACTGTATACTATCTGGAGCACAAACAAGAAGACATCAGGACTTGAGAGGTCTCTGAGGACCAGACAAGTCCTTCAAATTCTTTCTCATTGCATCTCTGTGTCTCTCTATCTGTTTGGTTAGTACTCACTATATAATCTAGACTAGAGGCCCAGTGCATGAAAATTCGTGCACTGAGGGGGGTCCCTCAGCCCAGCCTACACCCCCTCACAGTCTGGGAGCCCTGATGGGATGTCCACCTGCCAGCTTAGGCCCGCTCCCAGGGGGATTGGGCCTAAGCTGGCAGTCAGATATCCCACTGGCAGCCCGGGAGCCCTCAGGGGATGTCCACCTGCCATCTTAGGCCTGCACCCCAGGGGATCGGGCCTAAATTGGCAGGCAGACATCCCTATGGCAGCCCAGGAGCCCTTGGGGGATGTCCAACTGATGGCTTAGGCCCGCTCCCTGCACTGTTGAGGAGGCAGGAGAGACATCCTTAGCGCTGCCGAGGAGGTGGGAGAGGCTCCTGCCACTGCTGCTGCACTTGCATCCATTAGCCCGGCTTGTGGCTGAGTGGAGCTCCCCCTGTGGGAGTGCACTGACCACCTGGGGGCAGCTCCTGCATTGAGTGTCTGCCCCCTGGTAGTCAGTGCACATCATAGCAACCAGTCATTCCTGGTCGTGCCGCTGTTAGGGTCAATTTGTATATTACCCTTTTATTATATAGGATGGAATCCTGAGGTGAACCAATATGACTTTAGCAATTCATCATGGTCTCTATGAAACAGACCCCCGCACCACCACCCAACACCATCACCACACACACAACACATCCAAACAAGCTAAAGATGGACTAGCTTGGAGCCATACTGGCTCAATCAGTGGCCATTTCTGCTCAAAGAACAACCAAGCACTACTTTTCTGGTTAGGGGGCTGTGGTGGATGGTCCAAGGCAGGAACGTATGAGTATGCTGTGCTGCACTGAGAAAAAAGTAGTAAGTAGAAACTGCCCCCTGAGCACACTGAGAGTATGTTTAAATGATGTTACACAGAAAGTGCCATGGCTTAGGGAAATTATATTCCAATCAGAAAGTAAATCTTCTCACTAATTTCCCCTCAGTGCAGCAAGTTGAGAAAAAATGAAAGCTGACATGCATGCAGAGGAGGGGGCTAAAAGAGGCAAATGCAATATATAAATTCAGCATCCAGAGTGTTGAGATGAAATGAAGAGAAGTTAAGATGAAAAACCTTACAACCATTCCCACAGTAAAATGTAAAGCAGGCAGCCAGTGTTTTGCAGCAGGTTTGGGGAATCCCGTCTTCTCGGCAATATTGATGATAACATTCGAATTCTGAGTGAAAACATAAGCAATTACTACTAAGTATCCTAACAAATATGCACCGAGTAACTTGGGAGGAAAAAGACTGTGGGGCACCAGAGGAAAATCAAAGGAACCTAGAAGAAGACACATTTAAACTGTATTAAAATTGAAGCTCTCTCTCAACAATACCAATCTATAATAGGTAGACTTGTGTCCCCCTCAAAAAAGATGTGGTACTAAAAAAATCAGCAGGCATTCAAAGAAGCAAGGAAATATGACACAAAACTCAAGGGGAAAAACAGTCAATAAAAACAAATACAGAAATGCCACAGGTGATATAATTATAGACAAAAATGTTAATACATTTTCTATAAATATACTCCATATATAAAGAAGATAGAAGAAAGCATAAGCATGATAAGACATGAAGGTTATAGAAAAGAGCCATATAAAACTTGTAGAGATAGAAAACAAACAACAGTAATACCTAAGATAGAAGGTTACATAACTAGTAAGTGGCAGGCCCGAGATTCCAACTCCAAGTTTGGTGCTCACTACACTACTGTCAGTTTTGTAGTGAAGAAGGCTAATAGAGTGGGCAAATCTAGCACTAATCTCTTAATTAAGCCAATTGGTTCATACATGTAAATAGCATTTTTTAAATTTCCCTGAATATATTTGAACTATCTTCTGCTTACACTATATAGGAGAGATTGAGGCTCAGTAGATGCTGCCTTGCATTATCAAAGTAGAGACTACTATAGGGGGAAGAAAAACAGCTATTGCTACACAACTATAAATATAACCCCGCCTGGGTGAATTTGGTTTTCTTTCCAGTGGAAAATATTTGAAGCATATTTTTAGACAAAAATTAATTGTACTTCAGCTCAGTCACTACTCAAATTCTATAGAGATCTTCAGGTATTTTCAATGACTTAGAGGCATCAAAGGAAGAGAGGATACTGTTCTCAACGACACATCCCCAGGGTAAGTCAACCACTATTCTGGCATCCATGTTCCACCACAGTGGGACCAGAGCTTATCTTTTGGCTTTTTAGGATATTTTCAAGAGCAATATTTAACCAGTAAAAAGGAATAGAGTTTTCAACTCCCTTTGCCAAGTTTATTTACAAATTACACATTTCTAATTATGCCTCAGTTTATCTCCTCAGAAAAAGTAGATTAAGATTATAGTGCTATACATAATCATAACATCTTAAAACAAGATGCAGTCTCAAAGATTATCTAATCCTCCCCTGTCATTTTACAGATGAGGAAACCAAGGCCACACACATAGATAATGGCAGAGCTGGAACTAATATCTCTACTTTACTGGTCAGAGAATTGGAGTATATGTGGGAAGCAACGGGTTCACCTTTTAGATGCTATGGGCTGGTGGGCCAGATCCTTAATCTTTCTAAATGGGAATAATACCTTCTGATTAGGTGAAATAATGTATGTTGCATTAAGTTTATATTTATTTAGTAGATGCTGCACAGAAAGGACTTACTAAATGGATTTAATGTTCCCTAGAACTTGTTGGCTAGTGTCTTCTCTAAGAGGAAAAAAAAAACAGTTGGAATCTACACAAAATTACATAAAGGTCAACCATCCTAAGATCCTAATAAACATGGGTATTTTCAAAGTCTAGTCAAAATAATTGGGATGAAGTCTCGGAAAGGTGTAACTAGAATACAATTTATGGGGGGAAATAGCTGTGGATTAATGAATTTTATTGCAATCTTCCTAAATAAAGATGATAATTGAAAGAGAGGCCTAGTCTGCATGAACACTACAAAAAGGCAATGGAAGAACATGAATTGGCCACATTGCCTCCATCTCTGTCCAAGGAAGGCAATGATGTCAGCTGAATGATAGTGACTGTTATCTTCACCCAGGAAACTCTTTCCTCTATGATTCTGTGCTTCCCAAACACCTTTCCATGAGTAATATATGTTAGAACAATATCAGTGCCTTCTCAACCTCCAGCCCTCCTCTCCTTTTTCCTTCTCTCCCCTCCCCTTCCCTCCTCTCCCATCTGCTTCTCTCTTCCCCTTTCATTTCTTCTCTTCTCCCTTTATCTTCCTCCCTTCACCCCTCTCTCTCTCAATCCCATTCCATTCTGGGCCATGTAGTATGCAGACATAAAGCCAATGCAGCCATTTTGCTACCATAGGGGAAACTAAACTTAGAGTGAATCTGACATTGTAGAAGGCAGAGAGAAGGCAATGTGTATGGGCATGTGCAAACAAACACTAAAACCAGAATTTGATAATATGGAAAGTGCCTAAAATAATCCAATTCCAGGTCTCATTCTACTTTGGATTTCCCATTATAGAAACCACCAAAATCCCCTCATTCATGCGGCCTATTTTGAATTGTAGCTTCTGTTACTTACAATAGAATTCAACCTGCTGAATCAAAGTTGGTTTATCATGAGGACTTTTCTACATGAGAGATGATGTGCTAATTAGTCAACATATTTATTTGGTCTACCTGAAAGAGTTTTCAAACAAAATTAACAAATTAGCATTAAGCTTTGTGTTTAGGTCATTCAGGATTTTGTTTAGCACAATTCATTTACTTGTCAAGTGGGGTGTGTCTTCTAGCCTTGTTGAGTGAATCATTTCTAACTATGCCAACAATTTCACATTTCTGGACCTAAAAATGTAAGGGACAGACCCTGCAATGTGGTCACCATGATTTAGAGTTACATCTTGTGCAACCTAGATTACTATCTCCACTGTTTATCTTATCTCTCTCCTTACAAAGTCCAGCTCATCACACTCCCATTACAGTGCTCTTTCCACCATGCCACGTGCTCATTAGGTGGTTAATTACATCATAAGCTCGACAGTAATAAAACAGCATTTCTTACTTTTTGTCAATTCAGATAGGCCTTCTCTCCAATTAGTGTAAATTATTGAGGTTTTATTATATGCATACATACGTGTTTTGTTTGCAGTTTCATTGATGAATAATGACTATGCAGCCACCCACGGACCAGATGGAAATGATTGGGAACCATTAAATAAAACATTGTTAGGTCATTTCCAGCATGTAATCAACAACAATGGCTGTGGTTAGACTTGTTATTTAAACAGATGGAGGAGAAGATGACTCACTGAGTTTAAGAATTATTGAGGCCTTAGGTATCCCCAAGACAGAACTTCAAGAAATAAGTTTGGGGACTGCTGAGCATGGCTTGGGAGGTGCCCTTGGTTAAAGAGTCTTTGCTCACTGCGTATTGACCATAGCCTGCAGTTATAAAAATAAACTCTCCTTCTTTCCTTCCTCTTTTCCACTTTTTGTTCATTTTCTTATTTTCTAAAAACATTTATTGAACATCAAATAGGTCAAGTATGTGCCACCCACTGGGCTGGGTATTAACAAAGACATAATCTTAATCATTGTTACTACTATTTCCTAATTTTTTTTGGCCTTGGTCAACTCAATTAATTTCTAGAAGCTAAATTTTTACATTTAAAACTAAAGATAAAGTTGCCTCTTGTGTTTCTACTCCACAAGTTTGCTTTGAAGATCCAATGAAATTAGTGATGGGAAAGAAAGAAAACCTCTGAGAATTGTTATTTTTATCCATGCCCACCACCACCACAGCCCTCCAGCAAATAGTAGCACTCTTCTGCTTTGCTTCTCAGCATATTTTACTAATAGTTATGCAGCACTTGAAAGCAGAAAGCACATGGCATTTTTAATCAGAAGAATCAGGTTTAAGTCCCTGCTCCACCATTAGTAGCTGTGTGACAGTAGGCAAAGACTGTCACCGCCGACCCAACACCATCACCACACACACAACACATACACACAAGGTTATCTCCAAACTAGCTAAAGATGGACTAACTTGGAGCCATACTGGCTCAATCAGTGGCCATTTCTGCTCAAAGAACAACCAAGCACTACTTTTCTGGTTAGGGGGCTGTGGTGGATGGTCCAAGGCAGGAACGTATGAGTATGCTGTGCTGCACTGAGAAAAAAGTAGTAAGTAGAAACTGCCCCCTGAGCACACTGAGAGTATGTTTAAATGATGTTACACAGAAAGTGCCATGGCTTAGGGAAATTAGATTCCAGTCAGAAAGTAAATCTTCTCACTAAGTTTCCCCTCAGTGCAGCAAGTTGAGGAAAAATGAAAGCTAACATACATGCAGAGGAGGAGGCTAAAAGAGGCATATGTGATATACAAATTCAGCATCCAGAGTGTTGAGATGAAATGAAGAGAAGTTAAGATGAAAAACCTTACAACCATTCCCACAGTAAAATGTAAAGCAGGCAGCCAGTGTTTTGCAGCAGGTTTGGGGAATCCCGTCTTCTCGGCAATATTGATGATAACATTCGAATTCTGAGTGAAAACATAAGCAATTACTACTAAGTATCCTAACAAATATGCACCGAGTAACTTGGGAGGAAAAAGACTGTGGGGCACCAGAGGAAAATCAAAGGAACCTAGAAGAAGACACATTTAAACTGTATTAAAATTGAAGCTCTCTCTCAACAATACCAATCTATAATAGGTAGACTTGTGTCCCCCTCAAAAAAGATGTGGTACTAACTAATCCCCAACACCTCAGAATTTGACCTTATTTGGAAATAAGGTCTTCACTGAAGTAAT
>NW_005355236.1:0-750 GCF_000412655.1 Myotis brandtii | reverse complement strand
ATTCTAAGCTAGTTTACAGATAGGCCCGGATTCTTCATATTTCTAATAAACTAGAGGCCGGATGCATGAATTTCGTACAAGAGTAGGCCTTCACAACCCTGCCTTCATCTGGAAGGTTGTCTGGAAGGTCATCTGGAAGGTTGTCTGAACAGTCATTCCGCTGTTCGGCCATTCAATCAGTTTGCATATTACGCTTTTATTATTATAGAATAGATGCCCAGGGCACTAAATTCATGCATGGGCGGGTAGGGGGGTATCCCTCAGCCCGACCTGCACCCTCTCCAATCCAGGACCCTTCAGGGGATGTCCGACTGCTGGTTTAGGCCCCATCCCAGGCTGGGGTCTAAACCGGAAGTCGGACATCCCTCTCGCAATCTGGGACTGCAGGCTCCTAACCGCTCACCTGCCTGCCTGCCTGATTGCCCCTAACCACTCTGCATTCCTGCCTAATCGCCCCTAACTCCTCTGCCTGCCTTCCTGATTGCCCCTAACCCCTCTGCCTGCCTGCCTGATCACCCCTAACCGCCTCTGCCTGCCAGCTTGATGCCCCTAACTGTTCTTCTGCCTGCCTGATTGCCCCTAACGACCTCTGCCTGCCTGATTGCCCCTAACTGCCTCTGCCTCAGCCCCTGCCACTGCAACTTTGTCTGGAAGGACATCCAGAATGACATCTGGAAGGTCATTTAGCTGTCTGGTCTAATTAGCATATTGTGCTTTTATTAGTATAGACTAGAGGTCCGGTGCACAAAA
>NW_005355235.1:0-576 GCF_000412655.1 Myotis brandtii | reverse complement strand
ACAGTTTTTATGTCAAACCTTGTCCTGAACATAATGAGAAAACTAGAGAAACCCATCTTAAACACGTCAAGACCCAAAAGCAAGTATTGCCAATATAACATTCGAGAGTAAATGAGAACCTGCAGAAGTAACCCAAGAACACAAGACATTGTCATATTCTCCTGGCAAAGGCAGAGGGAAAAAGCCATGACAAGTACTCTGGGGGCTGGTACTCTGACAGGAGCCCCTCACAACAGCCACAGAGACAACAACAATAACAACCATGAATTTCAACCTAAATCAGCGGTTCTCAACCTGTGAGTCATGACCCCTTTAGCGGTCGAACCACCCTTTCACAGGGGTCGCCTAAGACCATCCTGCATATCAGATATTTACATATGATTCGTAACAGTAGCAACATTACAGTTATGAAGTAGCAACGAAAATAATTTTATGGTTGGGTCACAACATGAGGAACTGTATTTAAAGGGCCAGAAGGTTGAGAACCACTGCTCTAAAGGATCACCCAGTGGAATCACGGGCAGGTAGGAACTGCCGGGCTTTCTGGGGAACCTTAAGCCTCAAACTTTGCTCCAA
>NW_005355234.1:0-365 GCF_000412655.1 Myotis brandtii | reverse complement strand
TTTGGCTCAGTGGATAGAGCATCGGCCTGCAAATTGAGGGGCCTGAGGGACCTGAGGTTAAATGCAGTCGAGAGAGAAAGAGAGAGAGAGAGAGAGAGAGAGAGAGAGAGAGAGAAATTTTGCCTTTCCCTCCCTCCCTCCTCCCCAGAGGCGAGGGAGCAAGGAGGAGTGCTGCTGGGGGAGGAGGGAGGGAAGGAGCCTGCAGCCAAGGTACATGCCCTTGACCAGAATTGAACTCAGGACCCTTCAGTCCACAGGCTGACACTCTATCCACTGAGTCAAACCAGCTAGGGGAATTTTATATATTTATTTATATGTGTATGTACATGTTTCTGAATACCTTTGTAGATATTTACATGATTATG
>NW_005355233.1:0-536 GCF_000412655.1 Myotis brandtii | reverse complement strand
AAAATAAAATAAAAATGTTGACTCGCGCATGCACGATACATAAAAAGTTCTCAGTTGTTCTGATTCCAAAAATCTATTTGTCCCCGTCTGACACTGGCCTCCCATTTAAATTAATTTGATGACAGTTTCCTGTGACGCCAGCATTTGTGATGACTATTAATAAGTCACAAGGACAAGCTCTAGACAGAGTAGGAATGTTCCTACCTGAACCCGTTTTCGGACATGGTCAATTATATGTTACTTTCTCTCGAGTTGGAAGAGCATGCGACATTAAAGTTAAAGTTGTAAATATTTCATCACAAGGGAAATTAGTTTAAAGTTGTAAATACTATATCACAAGGGAAATTAGTCAAGCACTCTGAAAGTGTTTTTACTCCTAATGTGGTATACAGAGAGATATTAGAATAAGTTTAATCAATTTATCAGTCATTGTTTTTATATCATGTTTTTGTTGTTTTTATATCATGTTTTTTGTTGTTATATCATGTTATTGTATATGTATTAATAAATTTATATATCATTTTCATATACATTTT
>NW_005355232.1:0-779 GCF_000412655.1 Myotis brandtii | reverse complement strand
CTATGGCGTGCACTGACCACCAGGGGGCAGACGCTCAGTGCAGTAGCTGCCCCCTGGTGGTCAATGTGTTCCCACAGGGGGAGCGCCACTCAGCCAGAAGCCGGGCTCACAGCTGGCGAGCGCAGCGGTGGTGGCAGGAGCCTCTCCCGCTTCCACGGCAGTGCTAAGGGGAGCGGGCCTAAGCTATCAGTCAGACATCCCCCGAGGGGTCCTGGACTGCGAGAGGGTGCAGGCCGGCTGAGGGAAACCCCCACTCCCCCGAATGCACAAACTTTGTGCACCGGGCCTCTAGTATATATATAAAAGGTTAAATGTCTGTCCGACCGGTAGCTATGATGGGCACTGACCACCAGAGGGCAGACGCTCAATGCAGGAGCTGCCATGACACGCACTGGCCATTTAAAAATAAATGGCACCACAGACCAGGCACCGACAAACCAACACTCGGCTTCCCCCAAGTGGGACACAGGCCCTGTTACCACGCAGCCAGTGCTTCCAAGACCCCATGGTGCAAAATGCGACTCACAGCCCAGCCCAGCCTGGAAAGAGTCACTGTGGGCACCAGGTAATGATGCTGTGTAGCAATGCCCAGCTTCCTCTCCCTAGCGCTAGCCTCCTTGCAGTTTCTTCAGCCCAGGAACCCAACTTGCTTTATAGCCAGGTGCAAACATTTTACAGTTTAACCAAATGTTTGTGATGCATTTTCCTGTGTCTCATCTCATATGATCCTTACAGAAGTCCTAGTAGGTAGATAGGAGACTTGGTAGAATCCTATTTTC
>NW_005355231.1:0-773 GCF_000412655.1 Myotis brandtii | reverse complement strand
ATTTATTTATTTATTTATTTATTTATTTTAAGTAATTATTTATTGTTGAAAGTATTACTTATGTCCCCCTTTCTTCCCCTTTGACACCTTCAGCCCGCTCTCGTCCCTCCCCTTCCTGCCTCAGGCCTTCAGCACCCTATTGTCTGTGTCCATGGATTATCCATTCAAGGTCTTTGGTTGATTACCTCCCTCCCCACTCACCCTCTCCCACCTTCCCTCTGAGATTCTTCACTCTGTTCCATGCTTACATGTCGCTGGGTCCATTCTGTTAATCAGTTTATTTTGTTACTTAGATTCAATATATGAGTGTGATCATGTGATATTTGTTTTTCTCTGACTGACTTATTTCACATAGCATACTTTCCAGGTCCCTACATGCTGTCTCAAAGGGTAAGATATTCTTCCTTTTTACTGCTGCATAGTATTCCATGGTGTAAATGTACCACAGCTTTTTTATCCACTCATAACTGATGGGCACTTGGGCTGTTTCCAGATCTTAGCTGTTGTAAATTGTGCTGCTATGAACATAGGGGTGCATACGTTCTTTCTGATTGGTGCTGCACATTTCTTAGGATACATTCCTAGAAGTGGGATCACTGGGTCAAATGGCAAATCCATGTTTAATTTTTTGAGGAAACTCCACACTGTTTTCCGTAATGGTTGCACCAGCCTGCATTCCCACCAGCAGTGTGCTAGGGTTCTTTTCTCTCCACAACTTCACTAACACTTGTCATTAGTTGACTTGTTGATGGTAGCCATTCTGACATGTGTGA
>NW_005355230.1:0-1021 GCF_000412655.1 Myotis brandtii | reverse complement strand
TCCGCTTGGTTCCCAGGTCCGGTCGCACCCGATGCACAAACATGTGCCACGGTCATCGTCCTCCCAGCGCTCGGGGACCCTGAACACGCAGAACGGGGGTTTTCCTCGCGCACGACGGTTGGTTGCCTGCGTCCATCCGCTCGACTGGGTCGCAAGGTGCCCACGTTGCTGGTCAAACATGATTCCGGGGGTGCCTGTGAGGGGTGTCTCAGGTTGAGGTTCACGTTTGAATTCGTAGACAGAGAAGAGCAGACGGCCCGCCCCAGGGTGGGTGGGCCTCGCCCAAGCAGTTGAAGGCCGGATTGGAACGTAGGGCTGGCCCTGCCCCAAATAAGAGTATTCTTCCCGCCCAGCTGGTGTGGCTCAGTTGGTGGAGTATCGTCCCAGGCTCCAAGAGGTCGCCGGTGCAATTCCCGGTCAGGGCACGTACCTGGGTTTCAGGCTCAATCCCCGGCAGGGGTGTGCAGGAGGCAGCTGATGGGTGGTTCTCTCGGCCGGACTAGACTGATACATGTAAAAATTAAGTGCAACTCAGTCTATAATAGCTCAGGTCGGGAAACAGCCCACGTGCCCATCCGTAGATGAGTGGGTAAAAAAGCTGTGGTACATGGGCACCAGGGAATACTATGCAGCCGTGAAAAAGGGAGGATCTCTTAGCCCCCGAGACAGCATGGAGGGGCCTGGAGAGTATCACGCTAAGTGACATAAGCCAGTCGGCGAAAGGCAAGCGTCCCATGATCTCACTCATAGGTGGCATCTAAGTAACAAAATAAACGGACGAACGGAGTGGATCCGGAGACACGGAAACAGGAGACAGAGAGCGGGATCTCGGAGGGAAGGCGGGGGAGGGAGGTCATGAACCAAAGACCTTGCGTGCAGCTCTGCATGACCCATGGACACAGACATAGGGCGGTGAGGGCCTGGGGCGGGGGGAAAAAAGGGAACAACGGTGATACTTCCAACTCTAAAGAATTATATTTGTTGTAAAGAATTACTTAAAAAACTTAAGTGCAAGTTAAGA
>NW_005355229.1:2085-6144 GCF_000412655.1 Myotis brandtii | reverse complement strand
TTGGGCCCGAGGGAGGTGTGTTGACCTGTTGGCATTCGCCAGGCAGCGGAAACGGTTGGCCCGGAAGGTGGGAGGGGGGAAGGTGCCTGTCGCTGGGTCGGCGGGCAGGCAGTGCCCAGGGGGCTCTAAGCCTCACGCGTGTGCAGATTGCTGAACCCTGGGGGGTTGAGGCGTCCAGGCCGTGGAGGCAGAGGCGCCCGTTGGGATGTGGTTCCCCACTGTGTCTGCTCTGACAGCTCGCTCCCCCCCTTCCAGGTAAGTAGTGCGTCCAGGCGCGGAGGTTTAAAGACCCTTGTGGGTCACCCCTGCGCCTCAGGTCAGGGGCTGTTGGGCTCCTGGGGAGGGTCGGGGAAAGGACCCGCGTCCTTTTCCCCACTCTCTCCCCCAGACTTCACTTTCCCTCTCGGGAGGCGATAACCCCAGGCGCCTGTGGGACGTCTGAGCATGCCACTTGGGGGCTGTTGCCCTGGACCATCCTGTGTGGTCATACCTTCCTGAACTGCAGAGTCTGGTCTCCATTGTCTCGCGCTTGGACGGCCGCCTGAGATGCCTCCGCCCCCCACCACTGGGATGTGTGCGGGGGGGGGAGAGAAGAGAAGGTTGCTGTGCCAGGGAGCGGAAACAAAAACCAAAATGTTACGACTCTTAGCAGTGGATCACTCGGCTCGTGTGTCAATGAACACAGGTAGCTGCAAGAATTAATGTGAATTGCAGGACACATTGATCATCCACACTTTGAACGCGCTTGTGGTCCCGGGTTCCTCACGGGGCTATGCTTGTCTGAGCGTCGCTTGACCATCAACCCCCTCCCACGGGGTGCCGTGTGCTCGCTCGCTCGCTCGCTCGCTCGCTTCCTCCCGCGCTCGGCACGTCCGGCCCGCGTCCGGAGAACGCGCCGCGGTGGCGCGGTCTTCCGGCTCCCCGCGCTCTCCTACCTGGTTGATCCTGCCAGTAGCATATGCTTGTCTCAAAGATTAAGCCATGCATGTCTAAGTACGCACGGCCGGTACAGTGAAACTGCGAATGGCTCATTAAATCAGTTATGGTTCCTTTGGTCGCTCGCTCCTCTCCTACTTGGATAACTGTGGTAATTCTAGAGCTAATACATGCCGACGGGCGCTGACCCCCCTCGCGGGGGGGATGCGTGCATTTATCAGATCAAAACCAACCCGGTCAGCCTCCCCTCGGCCCCTCGCGGGCCGTGGGGGCGGGCGCCGGCGGCTTTGGTGACTCTAGATAACCTCGGGCCGATCGCACGCCCCCCGTGGCGGCGACGACCCATTCGAACGTCTGCCCTATCAACTTTCGATGGTAGTCGCCGTGCCTACCATGGTGACCACGGGTGACGGGGAATCAGGGTTCGATTCCGGAGAGGGAGCCTGAGAAACGGCTACCACATCCAAGGAAGGCAGCAGGCGCGCAAATTACCCACTCCCGACCCGGGGAGGTAGTGACGAAAAATAACAATACAGGACTCTTTTGAGGCCCTGTAATTGGAATGAGTCCACTTTAAATCCTTTAACAAGGATCCATTGGAGGGCAAGTCCGGTGCCAGCAGCCGAGGTAATTCCAGCTGTAATAGCATATACTAAAGTTGCTGCAGTTAAAAACTCCTAGTTGGATCTTGGGTGGTGGTGCATGGCTGTTCTTAGTTGGTGGAGCGATTTGGTTAATTCCGATAACGAACGAGTCTGTGGCATGCTAATTAGTTATGCGACCCCCTGAGTGGCCAGCGTCCCCCAACTTCTTAGAAAGACAAGTGGCGTTCAGCCACCCGAGATTGAGCAATAACAGGTCTGTGATGCCCTTAGATGTCCGGGGCTGCATGCGTGCTACACTGACTGGTGGCTCAGTGTGTGCCTACCCTACCCAGGCAGGTGTGGGTAACCTGTTAAACCCATTGTGATGAGGATTGGGGATTGCAATTATTCCCCATGAACGAGGAATTCCCAGTAAGTGCGGGTCATAAGCTTGCGTTGATTAAGTCCCTGCCCTTTGTACAACACCGCCCATCGCTACTACCGATTGGATGGTTTACTGAGGCCCTCCGATAGGCCCGCCAGGTCAGCCCATGGCCCTGGCTGAGCGATGAGAAGATGGTCGAACTTTATCTAGAGGAAGTAAAAGTCGTAACAAGGTTTCCATAGGTGAACTTGCGGAAGGATCACTAACAGAGAAGGGGCGACCGAGCTCGCGTCCTCGGAGGTCGTGGGCCAGGTCGGTGTCCTCCTTGGCTTAACCCCTGTGGTTTTTCGGCTTGGGCCGGGTCAGGGCAGCAGCCTCCGCCTTGCCCCAGGCCGGTCGCAAGAGAACGGGGTGCCCTCATTGCCCACGCCCACCCCCTTGTTGTTCTTTGTTGCCCTCACCCCCGGCCACGAGAAGACAAGGGCAGGAATTGTGGGCGTTCCCCTCAGGCGCGTCTCGGGAAAGGGCTGTCTGCCCTGGGCGTGGGTCGCCCCATCCTTCCCGTCACGAGCACCCCCATCCCCCTCGTCTGCCCCGCGCCTCTCCTCCGCAGTCTGTCGCCCGCGGCGCGCACACACCCCATGCGTTCTGGGTGTCCTGCCTCTCCCCTCCCCACACGCGTGCCCTGTGCTCCAGCCTGCACCCTGCTTTCTGTCACAGCCCCTTGCCCCGTTGTGGTGAGGGGCCTGGGCCGCAGGTGCAGGGACGGGATGAGGTGGTGGAGGGAGAGAAGGGGTTGGGCCCGAGGGAGGTGTGTTGACCTGTTGGCATTCACCAGGCGGCGGAAACGACGGTGGTTGGTTGGCGCGGAAGGTGGGAGGGGGGAAGGTGCCTGTCGCTGGTTCGGCTGGCAGGCCGCGTCACGGGCAGGCAGTGCCCGGGGGGCTCTAAGCCTCACGCGTGTGCAGATTGCTGAACCCTGGGGGGTTGAGGCATCCAGGCCGTGGAGGCAGAGGCGCCCGTTGGGATGTGGTTCCCCCCTGTGTCTGCTCTGACCGCTCGCTCCCCCCTTTCCAGGTAAGTAGTGCGTCCAGGCGCGGAGGTTTAAAGACCCTTGTGGGTCACCCCTGCGCCTCAGGTCAGGGGCTGTTGGGCTCCTGGGGAGGGTCGGGGAAAGGACCCGCGTCCTTTTCCCCACTCTCTCCCCCAGACTTCACTTTCCCTCTCGGGAGGCGATAACCCCAGGCGCCTGTGGGACGTCTGAGCATGCCACTTGGGGGCTGTTGCCCTGGACCATCCTGTGTGGTCATACCTTCCTGAACTGCAGAGTCTGGTCTCCATTGTCTCGCGCTTGGACGGCCGCCTGAGATGCCTCCGCCCCCCACCACTGGGATGTGTGCGGGGGGGGGAGAGAAGAGAAGGTTGCTGTGCCAGGGAGCGGAAACAAAAACCAAAATGTTACGACTCTTAGCAGTGGATCACTCGGCTCGTGTGTCGATGAACACAGGTAGCTGCAAGAATTAATGTGAATTGCAGGACACATTGATCATCCACACTTTGAACGCGCTTGTGGTCCCGGGTTCCTCACGGGGCTATGCTTGTCTGAGCGTCGCTTGACCATCAACCCCCTCCCACGGGGTGCCGTGCGCCCGGTGTGTGCATGCGGCTGGGGGTTTCCTCGTAGGGCCTGTTCTTGGGCCCTCCGTCTCTCTAAGTGTAGATGGTGCCTGTGGCCGCCGTGAGAGACGGGAGAGACACCGAAGCCACAGTATCCCTCTCAGGGAG
This sequence comes from Myotis brandtii, assembly GCF_000412655.1. Lineage (NCBI taxonomy): Eukaryota > Metazoa > Chordata > Mammalia > Chiroptera > Vespertilionidae > Myotis > Myotis brandtii. Next base: position 2,454 of record NW_005355229.1, on the reverse strand, counting down.
CTTCCTCGCGCTGCACGTGGCCAACGGTATTAAAGGGTTGGGGTCGCGGGGCCTGTTGTGGTGACGGGTCCCCTTCCCCGCTCTGGCCCTGCCAGGGTTGTGGCTCCCGCCGAGGCCGAGATGTGCACAGGGTTGTACCCCGGGGACGCGTGTCCCGGTGGTGGCCCACAGGATGCCACAGCAGTGTCTTCCGCCGCTGTGCACTCCTCCACCCGGGCTGTGGCCGGGCCGGCGGTGTGTGTCTGTGTGCGTGCGTATGTGTGAGGTTGGTTAGTGTGCTGTGTGGGGCTGCAGCATCGTCGTGGTGGCTGTGTCCCCCCCCCCCCCCCCAGAACCCCACCCACCCCCCCCCCCCCCCCCCACCCCCCC
>NW_005355229.1:0-1964 GCF_000412655.1 Myotis brandtii | reverse complement strand
CCCCCCCCCCCAGCTGAAGGCTGCCTGATCTCCCGCCAGCTCCTGTTACTGTCGGTCCGCCCGCCTCCTCGCCTTGCAAAGTCCTCCGGCTAAGGCAAGGCAGAGAGAGAGGCGAGACGTGTTGGCCGTGGTGTCCCGCGTGTGTGCGGGTAACGGTTCTCTCCCTGGCCTCGCTGGGAGAAGCCTCTCTCACCAAGGCGTGTGCGTGTGCATGCATGTGCCCCTACCAAGATGCGACCTCAGATCAGACGTGGTGACCCGCTGAATTTAAGCATATTAGTCAGCGGAGGAAAAGAAACTAACCAAGATTCCCTCAGTAACGGCTAGTGAAGAGGGAAGAGCCCAGCGGTGAATCCCCACCCCGAGTTGGGGCTTGGGAAATGTGGTGTACAGAAGACCCACTCCCCGGCGCTGCTCGTGGGGGGCCCAAGTCCTTCTGATTGAGGCCCAGCCTGTGTGGATGGTGTGAGGCAGATAGCACCCCTGGCGTGATGGGCCCGGGTCTTCCGGAGTTGGTTTGTTGGGAATGCAGCCCAAAGTGGGTGGTAAATTCCCCGCTAAACTCTAAGGCTGAATAACTGCATGAGACTGATAGCCAACAAGTATCATAAGGGAAAGTTGAAAAGAACTTTGAAGAGAGTTCAAGAGGGCCTGAAACCATTAAGAGGTGTAAATGGGTGGAGTCTGCCCAGTCCGCCCTGAGGATTCAACCTGGTGGCATGGTCCGGCCATGCTGCCGGCCCAATGGACCTTTCCCGCACCGGGGCCTCCCTCTTATTCTCCACCTCTCATATCTCTTCACCGTGCCAGACTAGAGTCAAGCTCAACAGGGTCTTCTTTCCCCGCTGATTCCGCCAAGCCCGATCCCTTGGCTGTGGTTTGGCTGGATAGGAGGTAGGGACAGTGGGAATCTGGTTCATCCATTCATGTGCATCACTAGATGACGAGGCATTTGGCTACCTTAAGAGAGTCATAATTACTGCCTCCGTTTACCCGCACTTCATTGAATTTCTTCACTTTGACATTCAGAGCACTGGGCAGAAATCACATCGCGTCAACACACGCCTCGGGCCTTCACGATGCTTTGTTTTAAATAGTCAGATTCCCCTGGTCCGCACTAGCTCTAAGTTGGCTGCTAGGGGCCAGGCAGGGCGAGGAGCCACTTGGAACCGCTGTCCCAGAGGTGGTCTTGGAAGGGGAAGACCTGTGTGTGTGGTCAGGAGCAGCAATGGGGGCAAACCCCAATGCAACCGCTGGGGCGATCCATAGGAAGGGCCAGGCTCACGCTAGGAGTTGCTGTTGCCTTTGCCCCACCCCCCGTGTCTGGGTGACAGTGCCCGAGGGCCCTGCGGGAGACCTCCCCCCTTACCTGGAGCCACCGCTGAGGGGGCTGCGCCTTGAAGTGGCAAACGTTTCCGCCATTCGGGATTTGGGAATCTGAACCAGATTCCCCAATCAGCTGAGGGGGGCAATGGAGGAGATTGCTGGTCCCTGAATGGCGCTTGCCCATCTCTCAGGACTTACTGACCCATGGAACCTGGCCTTACAAGTTCTTCTATGAATTTTTGCTACTACCACCAAGATCTGCACCTACCCATAATGTACATGGTATAGCATACTTGGGTGTGTGGATGCCATTCCCTTTGGCTCTGACCAACTGCCAGCTACAGCCAGTTATGGGCCTGTCACACCTGCGGGATCCATTTTCAAGGCTAGTTGATTCAGCAGTTGAGGAGTTACACAATCCTTAGTGGATTCTGAGTTCCATGGACACCATGCTACTGTCCCTATCAAACAACACCTTTTCTCAGGTCTGATGAGCGTTGGCATTGGGTGCCTTAACAAGGCGTTCGGTTCACTCCGCAGCGCCAGTTCTGCTTACCAAGAGTGGCTCTCTAGCCACGTGCATTCCACACCCAGCGCGCCCCCTGCTTATCCTTCCCCGCTCAGGTCAAGTCCAGGCA
>NW_005355228.1:0-685 GCF_000412655.1 Myotis brandtii | reverse complement strand
TCACCTGCAACTTTCTAGGTCCAAGTCTTTGTGAAAGGCATTGGATGTCATTATTATATCATCATTATTGCTAGTTATCATGATTCCAGACACCTCCATAGCCATTATCCTGTGGCTGTGCCTCACTAACTTGGCTCACATTTTCTCACTTAATTCTCACAACATGATGCTATTCTTGTTTTACAGAGATTATGTATGGGGACAAGATCCCACAATTCTAAAACAAACACCCAGTCATAGCATCCAGTCAAGATTTGAAACCAGGTTTGTATGATTCCAAATGAGATTATAATAAAGATTTGGCTCCTGCCCCAAAGTTGCTGACAAGTTAGATCAATGCGACTCACTGGCCTGAATCCTTCCAGGACAGGAAACATCCTCTCTCCAGGCGGGTAGTCTTAGCACCCTGGACAGCACCCGGTGCTTCAAAGTGTTGAAGGAGGGAATGCATGAGTCAGCTTCCTCATCTGTGAGGTGGGCAAAGTACTAGATAGGACACTTGCAGCAATGAAATGAGAATTCAAGTTGGGTGGCCAGCTTGTCAGGCCTTGAAGCCTACCCTCTGGTGGCCACCCTTGTAACTGCAGCCTGCTGGGTCTTGCAAGGCTCCAGAGAGGCCACATGACCCAGATGAGGCCCACTTCTATTGGGAGGAGATGTTGGAGATGGCCCGGAAGGGGGTGCT
>NW_005355227.1:0-1505 GCF_000412655.1 Myotis brandtii | reverse complement strand
CGGTCAGATAAGGGAAGAAAGGGAAGGTTTAATCTGCCTCCCCAGGCGAAACCCATGAGCCCCAAAGGCAGGGCCAGTGAATTCGTGCCAATAGGGAGGGGGGTGCTTTGTTTTATACCACGCTTGGGTGAGGAGTGGGGGCATGAACTGAGGAAATTCCCGCTGCGGGGATCGTCACGGTATTCAGGAAGGAGTCATTATTTGTGTTTTGGCATCTGTCTGGCATGTTGATCTGTTAGGAATTCCATGGAGGGTCCATTATCTCGTCACCATCTGCCTTGCAGTGGCATGCATCCAATCCTGGGCTCCCTCCAACCTAACATCTGCAAATTACCTTCACCAGAGAAACAGAGGGACAACCAAGAGTCCACTACCCACAGGGAGTTGTAAAAGGTAGTTAATACAACATGGCCTTGGTAAAGATTGCTGTTGTTAGCATAAAAACATTCAAACCTGTAAAGAATTTTTGTGAGTTTATTTGAGCCAAACTGTTGACAATTGCTGGGAAGTAGAATCTCAACGGATTAGGATAATAGTCCAGAGAATGGTGGTTTTCTCCTTGTTTTATACATAATATTCAAAAGAGGAGACTTAAGTGGGTTTACATGAAATCCATTGGTAATAGATTAGAGAGGCAAGAGAATGCAACTTGGGGGGTATGGGAGAGGAAGAAGGGAAGTTACAAGAATTCATTGCCTTGGGGACACATTCTCAGCATATGATTTTTAAGACTTAAGCAAAGACATTAGTGAAAGGGCGAGGACTACGCCCTCCATCTTACCCTGGGTCCTCCATTTTGGGGCAGCCATGTGCTCGGCAAGGCTTCTTCCCGGAAGCCCAAGCCTCTGCTAGCCACACCCAGGACTTCTTTACAATCAAGGGAAGTGCGCGCCATAGATACGACCACATCCTGTGTAACGAGATACCAACTTGCGCCTGGCCAATCGGCAGGGCCCACAGTCCTCTCTCCTCCCCTTACTATAAAACCTCTCTCCCCACAGGGCTGGCCCTCTATCTGCCACTTGCTGCTGCATCAGTAAGGAGGGTAGGGGAGCCAAACCCGGGTTTGAATAAAAGACTCTCCGCTTTTGCATCGGACTCAGCTGGCTCCCTGGTGTGGTCTCTTGGGGATCCTGAAATCTGGGCATAACAATTAGGGGATTAGACGAACTCACTGTAGTAAGGAGGCTCTTAGAAGCTTAGAGAAATCAAAAGGCCACACAGAGCAGAGTAGAAATACCTGAGTTTTTTGAAAGATAAAAAAGAAAACGGGAGAGACAGGCAGGCATAGTGAAATGATTAAGTTATGCAAGGCCTGAGGATCCAAAAGAGAAAGCCCGAAGGACACAGAAGTCACTGGCATTAGCAAGGTGCCAAAGAGAGGGCATCACCGTCACTAAGGAGTCCAGTTGTGTCTCTCTCTCATTAACACCTATGGGAAGATGGAGCTTAAAAGTAATAGATCATGTGCAAGCACTTAACCTCTAGACAACAGGAGGCTGCAA
>NW_005355226.1:0-35223 GCF_000412655.1 Myotis brandtii | reverse complement strand
CCTAATGACCTTGTCCCGTGGCCCCATTATCTCTTTGACTGCAACAACTACCTCTCTTCTCCTTGCTGCTTCTCTTCTAGTTATAAAGCCCCCCTAACTGTCTCTTGGACACTCTGAGTACATCCCCAGCTCAAGGCTTCTGCATGTCTGATTTGTGGTCTGAGATTTATACCAGGACATGAACATTTTTTTTTTTTTTTAGTTTCAAAAATTTAGATCTAGGATCTAACTCCAGAAATGGGTGGAGGAGGGGCAGGGGGAAACTCTCAGCAGCTGTAAAGAGCATAATAAGTAAACAAATAATAGCCAAGTTGATATATGGAATAATGTTTTCTGCGTCATCCCAACCTTTTTGAATGTGTATGCATAATCTGAAGCATCTCCAGAGGTTTCTGCCATTTTTAAGGAGTCATGTTATCAGAGAATACAAACAACTCAATTGTGTGTGTGTGTGTGTGTGTGTGTGTTTTTACCATATTCTCCAATGATTTGAAGTGCAGAAATGAGTGAGAGGCAATAGTTATTATTTTTGTTTGCTTTGCTCCATTTATTTTTTTTTAGGGTGGGGTAAAGAAGGAGATAAAGAAGTTTCATTTTTGCTTCAAAGAGCTTTCCCAGAGTGGTGATTCATTTCCATTCTAAATGATTATAATAAACACAGTTCTCTTGGCTTTCATAATAGTGTGAATTTAAGGTCATATGTGTAACATGGGTTTTCCTGAAATCCAGTTATTTATTTATATATGGGGGGTCCCTTGTGTTCATATTCTCATATGAAAGGTATTAGCACTATAGTTTCAATAGCAAAATTTTTAAAATATTAAATACATCTTGTGTTTGATTTGGGTCTGGGCTAATTTCTAAAGAATCATTTAGCAATGCTGGTCTGATACTAAATACCCTGTGAAGCTGCAATTAATTGAGGGGCTGCTGGTTCTAAGAACTAGGCAACTGACAAGAGGATGGGAGGAAAATTATAAGTCTGGATGCCAAGTTCTGAACAAATAATCTCCTTTTCACTTTTGCACTCTCTATAAGTAAAGTAGATATGTTAAATGAAAAGTACATATAGAACTGGGACAATATATGTGTGTGTGTGTGTATATATATATATATTTAATATTTTATTGATTTTCCGCAGAGAAGAAGGGAGAGAAATAGAGAGCCAGAAACATCGATGAGAGAGATCAATCAGCTGCCTCCTGCACGCCCCCCACTGGGGACGTGCCTGCAACCAAGGTACATGCCCCTGACCAGAATCGAACCTGGGACCCTTCAGTCCACAGGCCGACGCTCTATCCACTGAGCCAAACCGGTTTGGCACAATATATTTTTTTGTTTTGTTAAATTTGCCACTTATCCTAATTCAATAAGATGCTTGTAAGATAGACTAGTGACCTCTCTGGCTAACAATTGGATTTCTCTACTTTCTTTTATAACATAAAATCCATCTTTCTACATTATTATTTTATGCTAATCAGAATCTTTGAAAGTCATGTGTACCTTAATAGAAATATAAAAATTAACTAGAAAATTTTTTGGTGAATACAGTTTATTTGATGGACAAACATTTTTAAAGGTGGTAAGAAGGAGTGAGCTACTGGTCTATACCCTGTCAGAAAGCACAAGTCTCCTCTTCAGTCTCCTTGTGGCTGACTTCATCTCCTGGGTCCTCAAAGTGTAAATCAAGGGGTTCAGCAGAGGGGAGATGACAGTGAAGGTGACAGCAATCGCCTTATCTGTGGGGAGGGCAGTGAAGGGCCGGGCGTAGACATAGATGCAGGGCACAAAATGCAGAGTCACCACAGTGATGTGGGCTGTGCAGGTGGAGATGGCTTTCCTCCTGCCCTCCCCTGCCTGAGACCTTACTGTACTACTAATCATATGACCATATAGGACACAGGAGAAAGAAGAACCACAGTGTGGTTAGCAGTCCATTATTGGAAGTCAGCTGCTCAAGCATAAAAGTGTCTGTATATGCGAGGTTGAGGACCTGGGGGACATCGCAGTAGAAAATATCAAGAATATTGGGTCCACAGAAGGGGAGCGGGAGCAACAGGGAAATCTGGACGATGGAGTGGACAAAGCCCCAGCCCAGGAGGCTGCAATGAGGGCAGTGCAATGCCCCATCCTCATGAGGATCACATAGTGCAGGGGCTTGGAGATGGCCACATACCCATCTAATGCCATTACCAACAAAGAAAATACATCCACCCCTCAACAAGGTGGAAGAAAAACATCTGGGTCAAGCAGACACTGAAGGCAATGGTCTTCCTCTTTTAACAGAAGGTCCACCAGAACCTTGGGAGCTGTGATGGAGGAGAAGCAGATATCGGCGATAGACAAATTACAGAGCAAAAAGTACATGGGGGTCTGAAGGAGAGACTCACAGGTCACGGTTACCATGATGAGGAGGTTTCCCAGCAAAGTTGTCATATACACCTAAAGTAGGAAAATAAATCAGACCCAACTCAGTTCTTGATTCTGGATGGGGCCAAAGAAAATAAATTCTTTTACCCTTGTGCCACTTTTCGGCTCCATGGAGTCATCTTCTTTTTCTCTCTTTTGTTTCAAGCTACTTCATATGAAAAAGTACTTGTCTACTTATTTGGTTTTCTTCCTAAGCACCAAGAATGCAATTCAGAAAGCTGCCTACATTGCTGTGCTATTTGTGATTTTTTGAGTTGCCCAAATTTCCAAGATTGCAATCAGCTTGGTGATCAAGAAAAATGATCACACGCAAAGTCATTCAATAATTATTTTTCTATAAAACTGCTTTTAGAGAGGATAAGCTTTTATGTTAAGTAGTGACATTTCCATAGCCTATTTTAATGAACTGATTTTAATTTTAAAATTTTATTATTATTTTTCCACATATATTTATTAAATGTCAGGAATCGTCTGAAGCATTAAATACAAAAATAAGTAAGACATGGTTCCAGCCATTGTAGACTTATAATCTATAAGTTTAATACTTATATTAGCAAATATTTTGTTGACTTCAACAGTGTTTTTTTGTGTGAAAAAAAAGATACCATTCTGTTTCCTGTTGCAATATTGCTGTGGTGTGAATCAGTTTCCTTGCTTTTGGATGTTTAATGTTGAATTTCTTAAAATTATAGCCTCTAATTCTGTGTAACTGGTCATTATGATTACCCTATACTAATTAGATGTTTTTGCTTAATTACTTTAAAATGTTTATAATTTGCTATTGGGAAACAGATAGAAACAACGTGTAAATCCAAATCTCAAAGTATATCAATAATTTTTTTAATATTATGATTGAAACACTTAAACATGAAAGTTACCCTCATATCAGATTTTAAGTGCATGACACCACATTGTTAACTACAGCCACTGTGTTGTACAGCAGACCTATAAAATTTACCTCTCTTGTATAACTGATGAGGTCCTTGCTTGAGTGTGGAGGAGGGAATAAAGATAGTAACCCACTTCTGAGAGGTGGTCCATACTATGTCAATCATGCTCTCCTCTTCCTCTTTCCCTTTGTGAGTCAAAGACAAGAGAATGAAGGGATCACACAGCAGGGAGAGACACTGGTATCATTAGAATAATGCCTATTTAAAAATACATATTTTTTTTATTGGTTTCAGATAGGAAGGGAGAGGGAGAGAGATAGAAACATCAATGATGAGAGACAATCATTGATTGGCTGCCTCCTACATGCCCCATACTGGGGATAAAGCTCAAAACCCGAGCATGTGCCCTGACTGGGAACTGAACTGTGACCTCTTGGTACATGGGTCAATGCTCAACCACTGAGAACACCGGCCAGGCAACAAGAGAACATTTATAGCAACTTCCAAATGTCTATGGATAAATTGGACCCCATTGTCAAAGTGCTTATAGCTGATCAAAAGTGGATGATTTGAAGAAAAAAAAAAGTGAATGATTTGTGTAAATTGATGAACATTATGCATGGCAAAATGTGAAATGTGTCATGAGAGAAGGAGAGGTAGATTTTGGTGGGATAGGAGTTGTGACAGGAAATATGATTTCCAGCAGTAACAAAAGCTATTATTTAAAAAAAAGTTTTTTTATTGATTTCAGAGAGAAAGGAAGAGAGAGATAGAAACATTAATAATGAAAGAGAATCATCAATCATCTGCTGCCTGCATGCCTCCTTGAGCTGCAATCTGGGCATGTGTAGTTGTCCAGAATCAAACCTGGGACCCTGTAGTCTTCAGGCCAACACTCTATCCACTGAGCCAAACCAGCTAGGGCTTGCTAGTCCTCTTACCATAAGGCTAGCAGCTTGAGAAAACCAAATCAGTTAGATTTCCAGTCTCAGTTTGACTGCTCGTCCCAGTTTACTGCTCTCAGAAGGTCCAAGTCTCCTCTTCAGTCTCTTCATGGATGACTTCATTTCCTGGTTTCTCAGGGTGTAGATCATGGGGTTCAGCATGGGAGTGATGACCGTGTTATTGATGGACACGACTGTGTCCATGGGCAACGTAGTGAAGGGCCGGCAGTAGATGTAAACAGAAGGCACAAAGTGAAGAGTCACCACCAGGATGTGGGAGGTGCAGGTGGAAAGGGCCTTTTTCCAGCCTTCTCCAGAGTGAGATCGGAGCATCACCAGAATGACGGTATAGGACCCCAGGAGCAGGAGGAACCACAACAGCGTCACCAGCCCATTGTTAGAGATCATGAGAAGCTCCAGAGCAAAGGTGTCAGTGCAGGCCAGTTTAACCACCTGGGGCACATCACAGTAGAAGGCATCCAGGGTGTTGGGGCCACAGAAGGGGAGTGGAAGCATCAGAATTATCTGGACAATTGAGTGCAAACCACCACCCACCCAGGAAGCCACCACTAAGGCCACCCACACCTCTCTTCTCATAATGGTCACATAATGCAAGGGTTTGGCGATTGCAAGGTACCTGTCATAGGCCATCACAGAGAGGAAAAAAATATCTGCCCCACCAGTAAAGTGGAAGAAAAAGATCTGTGCCATGCAGCCATTGTAAGAGATGGTTTTCCTCTCTGACAAAAGATCTACCAGCAACTTGGGAACGGTGACTGATGAAAACACAATGTCTAGGACTGATTTGTTCCTTAGGAGAAGGTACATGGGAGTGTGCAGGTGGGAGTCACAGGTGATGGTCACCACAATGAGGGCATTGCCCAGCACAGTTGTCACATACACAGCAAGGAAGAACACAAACAAGAAAAACTCCAGTTCCCGGAAGCGAGTGAATTCTAGGAAGACAAATTCCCTCACAGTGGTGTGGTTACTCTGGCCCATGATGGGGATCACCTTCTTCCAGGTCTACGTTGGGAGAAGACATGTTAGGATTAGGAGTATGGTATCATGAGGTGGCAACATCACTTATCATATATTGTTATAAGGCTCTTTTAAGCATCCAAATAATTGTTACTACTCAGAAAATGGTCTGGAAAGTCTTTATCCTGATGGTTCTTCTTTCCTACTGTAAGTACCCCGTGTTTACAGGAAGAACCATCACACTTCTATGTCCTTACTCTAACCAGAGGGAGATGAGAGGACAGTGGTCACTTGACTCTGGCTTATCTTATGTCCTGCAAGAGTAACTTCCTCACATGTATGCAAAGCTTTCTATTTTACTGCAACATTTCATCTTTATTTTGATTCTTATAATGTCTGTGGCATCTATAAAGTGGTTATGGGGAAATGGAGCTTACAGCCTAATATTTTACATGAGAGGCTGGAGATTTTAATCAGCCAAAGCCTTTTAGTTCTGATTGACATACATATCAATAATCGCACATGGATATTTTACCTTTCAGAGGCTGAAGACTGAACACTATAGATCAGTGATGGCGAACCTATGACACGCGTGTCAGAGGTGACACGCGAACTCATTTTTTTGGTTGATTTTTCTTTGTTAAATGGCATTTAAATATATACAATAAATATCAAAAATATAAGTCTTTGTTTTACTATGGTTGCAAATATCAAAAAATTTCTATACGTGACACGGCACCAGAGTTAAGTTAGGGTTTTTCAAAATGCTGACATGCCGAGCTCAAAAGGTTTGCCATCACTGCTATAGATATTAGAAAATTATATGTGTGCTAAGCTAAAGTTGCCTGCAATTGTGTCTTCAGGATGCCTTTACTTACCTTTAGGTTAGAAAGTGAGCCTGCAGTGTTTCCCCATCTTCATGGCTCTGTTCGTCTTCACCCAAACACGTGCACTGTCCGCTGCTCACTTAGACACTGAACTGGAAGTCTAAGAATATAATAAGCAGCATGGGGAATAGTGTCAGATATTTGTAGGAAAAATAATTTCCAAAGAGGAATAATGCAGTTGCTGATGCCATGGGAGTTATTAAAAGTTGCTAAGCAACATGTGTGAATATTGGGATTTCCCCATCTATCATTCTGCTATTGCTTTCTATTCCACTGTGGTCTGAGAGCATACTTTGTGTGATTTGTGAAAGTGTGTTTTTTGGCCCAGAATGTGGTCCCTCTTAGTGAATGTTCCATGTGAGCTTGAGAAGAATGTGTATTTTACTGTTTTTGGAGAAAAGTAATTTATAAATATCAATTAGGTCCAGTTGATCATTGCTGCTGTTCAACGCAATGCATCCTTCCTGATTTTCTGCCTATTGGATCTGCCGATTACTGATTGAGGGGATCAAAGTCTCCAACTATAATAGTGATTTGTCTATTTCTCCTTGTATTTCTATCAGTTTCTGCCTTGCTTATTTTGACACTGTTCTTAAGTGCACACATATTAAGGATTATTATGTAATCTCGGAGAATTGACCCTTTTATTATTATCATTACAAAGACCCTCCGTTTATCTCTGATCATTTTCTATGTCTGCTTTATCTCAAATTAACATATCTACTCCAGCTTTCTTTTGGTTTTTCTTTCTCCATTTTGTTACTTTTAATCTCTGTGTATTTTTATATTTAGAGTGGGTTTCTTGTTCTATAACGAGACCCAACATATAGTTGGGTCTTTAACAAAAACCCCACTTTGTAGTCCCTGTCTTTTAATTGGTGTGTTTAGATTATTTGCATCATCAGGAGGCTTGAAAAGTCAACCAAGGGACTCTATTTCATCATTCTTTTATTTTGTCCTTAAAAATTCAGTTTAGAGAATAACCTTGAGAAGAACATTCAGAATTTAAGGGTAAGCTTTCTTAGCACCATAAATTCAATTTTCTACTAGATAAGTTGACACCAGAAGAAAAGGAACAGGGATTTGCTATCCTGAATGTTACTTTAGAAACATATCAGAATGATTTATCACCAGGGATTTTGACATAATTGAAATCCCTGAACTGTTATTGTGAAAAGTATAGAGATTTCCTGAATTTAGAAGAGGGGATTCTCTCCTTGAGACATAAATTACAGGAATTACATATATGTATGTAATTTAATTTCTGCAGCTATTTTGCAAAACAAATATGAAAATTAAATGTCAATCAATTTTAAATGACTAGTGTCCTTTTGGTAGATTTAGAGAACGAGGATGGGAGAGCATAAGTGACTTCCATAAATTGTCAGAATCAGCAACTTCTGGATCTGGGATTAGAACCTTGATCATCTGAATGGCATCAAATAGCAACTGTAAATTATCTGGCACAATACTTCATGAACTGCAGGCACTCGGTCAATGTGACTTTCTCTGTAAATGCATAAATGTGTATCAATGTTAGCAGCCACACTGTGAGGGTCCTGAAGTTTTCTGTGAGGGCACCTTCTTCTGCTCAGGAACTTGTCCTCAACGTTCCCTTCTCCCTTAAGCTTCTGGCTTTTTTTCTAGATCCGTACTGTTCAAATGACTATGAAACTTAAAAAATAACCTCTTTTAAAAGGGAATGTTTGGTATTTTAAAAGGGGACCAGCCTTAAACTAATAGATGAGTGTCAGATGGTAGAATCCCAGGCAGCAGCATAAAAATAAGGGAAAATTTGAAGGTTACGGACCTCCCTTATGCCTAGAATATATGGCACTTCCTGTTTCTTTGGATAGGAGTTAAGAGCAAGCAACCTCCTCAGGAACTTGTTGTTGTTGTTCTAATTTCTCTTCCTGGGAGCAACATTTCTAAGATTGGTTAGGATGCCCATCAGAGGAGCAGAAGAGAAAGGGAAGAATTTGGGTTAAGTTTATAGAAAGGCAGAAAGACTAGAGTAATGCATGAAGAAGAAACGCTATAAAAAAGTTCCTGTCACCTGGCTGAGTGTGATTTCCCAAGGCTCTTAAGGAAGACTGGACGGTACAAACATAGAGAAAATGCCGGCCGACTGTCTTCCCTCTCTCTTTCTCTATCTCTGCAGTTTGTTCTCGACTGTATTTTTTTAAGTTATTCTGCTTTGGATACAGTCTAATCAGGCACATGTAGCCCCTTTCAGTCTTCAAGTTGCTGTCTAATGAGACGGAGAGAATAAACTGCAAGTGTGTATTTGTGAGTAGAAGACACTTGAAACGAGGAGGTAAAAGGAGATTGGAGACAGTGTAACCTCTAAGAAACTCATTTCTAGCGCCTGTTGGAATCTGTTGCTTTGGACAGTAGAGAAGGCACTTTCTTTTTTTTTTTAAGTTAGGTTTTTTTTTTTGTTTTTAAATTTTGTTTTATTGCTTAAAGTATTACAAAGAGTATTACATATGTCTCTTTTTGAGAAGGCACTTTCAAAGTCCATGGTTAGCAGTGCATTTGGAGAGTTGGTTCTCTATAGCCCTGTCATCGAGGAATTACTTCCTCAAGTGTTTGTGAAGTAAGGATTTAAAAAATCCAAAATCCCCAGCTTTCCAAGCTAATCACTCTATGGCAGCGGTTCTCAACCTGTGGGTCGCGACCCCTTTGGGGGTCGAACGACCCTTTCACAGGGGTTGCCTAAGACCATCGGAAAACACATATATAATTACATATTGTTTTTGTGATTAATCACTATGCTTTCATTATGTTCAATTTGTAACAATGAAATTGGGGGTCACCACAACATGAGGAACTGTATTAAAGGGTCGCGGCATTAGGAAAGTTGAGAACCACTGCTCTATGGGGTGTAAAGGACACACCCTCCTCATTTAAATTTTCCAGAGGCAGATAATCCACAGTGGTCAGACCCTGAGATTCCCCAGGGTTGATTCAGTTCAGCATTTTCCTTTGTGGTCTGTGAGGGTCTGTAATACACAGCACAGGATAAACACTCGAACATCTTAAATTCTGCCCTCTTCACCTCCAAATAACCCATCCAAAGAGAGAGACTCATAATTATTGAGTTTCTATTATCTGCCGAGTGTATGCTGGGCATTTTGCATAGATTAACATATTAAATCCTCCAAATGACCCATTTACAGAGGATTTGTGAGTCACTAACATGCATAACTCAGAGGGACACTTTGTACCACAGTCCTCACCTCATGAGCCCACACCCTCTTCACACCACACCTTGCAACTTTTCCTTCAGGGGAAGGAGCACAAAGTATACAGCTTTTCCTAGAATATTTTGGTTTTGTTTTATTAAAAACTAGAGGCCTGTTGCACGAAGAGATTCATGCAATAGGCCTTCCTTTCCCCTGGCTGCTGGCACCGGTTTGCCTCTGGCACCCGGGGCCCAGGCCTTCGCTCTGGCCGAGTTCTGGCCGGAGCCAGCCCCGGAAATGTCAGGCTTCGCTGCTCTGCCGGCCCTGGGCCGTCAGGCTTTGCTCCACCGCTTGGAGCCTACGTATGCAAATTAACCTCCATCTTTGTTGGTGGTTAATTTGCATATCATGCTGATTAGCCAATGGGAGGCGTATCGAAGGTACGGTCAATTACCATGTTTGTCTATTATTAGATAGGATAGGACTAGAGGCCAGGTGCATGAAATTCATGCACTGGGTGGGGGGCCCTCAGCCCAGCCTGTGCCCTCTTGCAGTCTGGGACCCTTCACTCCTTACCACCCATCTGCCATGGAGGCGGGAGAGGCTCCTACCACCGCTGCTGTACTCACCAGCCAGCCGTGAGCCTGGCTTCTGGCTGAGCAGTGCTTCTCTGTGGGAGTGCACTGACCAATCGGGGGGGGGGGAACAGCTCCTGCATTGAGCATCTGACCCCTGGTGGTCAGTGCGCGTCATAGCTACCGGTCATTCTGCCAGTTCTGTTGTTCAGTCGATTTGCATATTAGGGTTTTATTATATAGGATGTACAGGTATGTAGCACTATTTAGGACAGGAGTGGAGAATATGTTTTCTATGGAGTAACCATATGTGTATAAAAATCAAGAGAGGATGGTAGACTTATAAAACATACCATTAATATTTTATATATAAATAGTAATTGAATCTAAATGGAAATAAAATTAATTTAGTATAATTTTTAATTTAACATAAATATAAACATTTTAATTCATTTCATTAACATAGTCTAACACATGTCACATGCATATTTTCCCTGATTAAACATCTGTCCTTTAACTTTTTTAATGTTTTGTTTGCCATAGAGAATTTAACACTATTATAGTCAGACCTGTTCTTTTCTTTAAAGTTTTGTTTTTAGCATTAAGTTTAGAAAGATCTTTTCTATTCCAAGGATTCATATATATCTGCCTGTATTTTTCTAATGATCATGTAAAGAACATGCAACTCTTCACTTATTTGCAACTCGCTTTGTTTTGTGCAGTGTATGTATATTTGGAAGGCATCCTAAAATAGTTTGAAACTAGAGAGAGTAAATATAAATAAGTGGAAAACTTTTTATCTCTGCTTAAAAACTTTATTTAAATATGTTCTAGAAAGAGTTTCTGGTAAAGTTGAGTTTATAAATATTTTATAAGATCACTTTATACTTTAACCAGATTAAGTTGGCTTCTAACTTCTAGGGGAGAGAGCTAAATTTCAGAGGTGGAAGATTTTGTGATGAGAGGGAGAAGGCTAATCTTCACAGAGTTTTTTGTTTTTTTTTGTGTGTGTGAAAACAATGGACTCGTGTTGTGAAACAGAGGTCTCTTTATCCTTTTATTTATGGTTATAAAGGAGGTGGAAGAAGCCTCAGGGGAGGCTCACTCCTGCATATCCAGTAGACCTATACTAATGGGAAAGTGAATGTGTTGGGCAGAGGACAGAGCCACGAAGAAATGAAAGAGGGATTCATTAGCTTCAATGTGCTAGACAACTCCAGCCGTGGAGGAGTAGAGACTTGGAGGTGACAGCCTGGGATAGATGCCCCTGAGATGATGACAAATAACAGTGAATGTGGGGCTGCAGGGGCTAATCCATTCAGGTAAAGAAACAAAGACATTATAGGAGCAGAGAGTTCAGGTGGAAGAGAGCAAGAGGAAGTTGCTCAGAGTGTGCTGATCAAAGCGGTGACCAAGCTGTGAAATGGTTTCAGGTGCTGAACTGGTAAAGGAATGACATGTTGAAATCAAGGAAATGCTGACTGAGTAGGTAGTGTAGGTGACTGTGATTGGGAAGAGAAGAGTGTTGATATGATACCATTGAACTACAATTTTCTAGGCCCCTACGTAGCTGAGCTAGAAATGGCAGCAAAGGCTAATGCCCTTCAGCATTTGCTTAGCAAATTATTGAGTAGCCCTCATGGGAGTCCAACACAGACATCTCGGAGAGAGTGTTTGGTGGAGTAGGCATCTTTTAAAAAAAAATTCACCTTGACTATGCATAGTGTATCTTTTTGGATTCTGCCTGATGCAAGTAATAAGAGTTCTGCACATGCACAGCTTCAGAGCTGTTTGCTGATGAATGTGGAAGGCAGCATTTGGGCAGAGCAAGGGCTCTGGAAAAGAAGACCTGGGTCTGCATGGGGGTTCTGTTCCTTACTTCCTGTGTGACCCTGGTAAGTCAGTGTTCCTTGTGGGGACCTTGTTTCCTCATTTGTAACAGAGATAGTGCTATGAGCATTGTAGACTACAATGAGTATTTAATCAAACAACTTTTGTGCTTGATACATATTAAGCACCCAATAAAAGGTGGTTGTTATAATACCAATGTGAGAATTTGCTACCCTGGAAAGATTTTTTTTTTTGGTGAAATTATTTCTTCCCCATTCTGACTATCCATGGTGGGGTCAGTAGACACATGACCATGAAGAATGAGTAGAGGAATCAGCAGGAAGGAACATACATTTTCAAATATGCACACAACATGTCCCCCTTGCCTAAGCCAGAGGTGGAGGTAGATGCTATGGATCATTTACCTCTCCAGTAGTTTGGAGAAATATGTTTTCAATCATCATGAACAGGAAAAGACTTTCTTCTTTTCCAACACCTTCCACAAGGCATCTTTGATTTCTTTGTTCCTCAAACTGTAGATGAGAGGATTCAGCATGGGGATCACCAGCGAATAGAACACAGACACCACCTTGTCCCTGCTAAGCGAGTAGCTGGAGCTGGGTCGCAGGTACATGAAAAGGGCCGTCCCAAACATCAGAGTCACCACCATCAGGTGCGAGGCACATGTGTTGAAGGCTTTCCTTCGGCCTTCCGCTGAGCGGATCTTCAAGACAGCAGCCACTATGTAACTGTAGGACAGAAGGAGGATGAGGAATGATGTCCCCCCAACAGTGACCACCACGAGGAAATTCACCAGTTGACTGAGGAAGGTGTCAGAGCAAGAGAGTGCCAAGACTGGTGGGAGGTCACAGAAAAAATGGTTGATGATATTGGGTCCACAAAACTGGAGGCGAAATATAGAGCTGGCCTGGATGAGGGAGCTCAGGAAGCCACCGATGTAGGCCCCAACTACCATGCGTGTACAGAGGCCCTGGGACATGATGGCAGTGTAGAGCAGGGGTCTGGAGATGGCTGCATATCGGTCGTATGCCATAGCGGTCAGGAGGAAGCACTCAGTTAGACCCAAGCCGACGAAGAAAAAGAACTGAGTAGCACAGCCCAAGAATGATATGGTCTTCCGCTCTTGGAAAAAGCCAATGAGCATCTTGGGGGCCACTGCAGAGGAGTAGCAGATGTCAATGAAGGACAAGTTGCTGAGGAAGAAGTACATGGGTGTGTGCAGACGGATGTCACTTCTGATCAGTAGGATAAGGGCCAGGTTCCAGGCCAGGGTCACAAGATAGATGCCCAGGAAGGTGACAAAGAGGAGGGCCTGGAGCTCCGGATGGTCCGCAAATCCCAGGAGGATGAATGTGGTCACGGATGAGCTGTTCCAGGCCTCAGTTGTGGACATGTTTCCCATGAATCACAAGGACAAGATGCAGACCTGGGACAATAATGATAATCCAAATTAAAGGTGATGTTAACAAATAATTACAAAATGCATGAGTGGGAGCCAGAGTATTATAGAGAGTTACAACTTTATGCAAAGATTCTCTTTCTTTCAGAGGGCAATGTAGTCATTGTTTTAACTATTTGCTTTTCCCCCCTTTTCTTGTTATTCCTTATCTGAGGATATTTTCCCATTCGTTCTTAGAGAGAGTGGAAGCGAGGAGAGAGACAGAGAGAAACATCAATGTGAGAGAGATACATTGACTGGTTGCTTCCCACATAAGCCCCATCCAGGGCTGGGGATCGAGCCTGCAACCAAGGTACATGCCCTTGACCAGAATTGAATCAGGGACCCTTCAGTCTGCAGGCCGATGCTCTATCCACTGAGCCAAATTGGCTAGGGCACTATTTGCTTTTTAATATAGTGTAGGTGGTTGATATGTGCTTAAACTTTGGATCCAGACTCCTGTGATCAATTCCTGCCTAGGCTTCTATTTCCTTATCTTTAAAATGGGCATCAGTACCTACTTCACATATTTGTGTTAACAATTAAACAAGGAAAGGTGTGTAAAATGCCTGACACATTGTAAGTCTTCAGTGAAAGTTGTTATTTGGACAGTTTTGTGTGTCCGCTGTGTCATGTCATGCCCTGAAACACCTCATATAACTTTTTTTTTGAATTTTAGTATTGGAATAGAGAAACCAGTGGAGGGACCAGGTTCAGCTACACAGTTGTGAAACAATCAGACATTCAAAATGTTTTTATTCTAAAGGATTAGGCCAGATTTCTGTAGAAATGCTCTTGTCAAATAATAACTCTGAATACAGTAATGCAGTTCCAGTTTCAAATTTGTCTTCAGTATAAGTTCTCTTAGCTACTTAATTGTTAAGAATATAGGCTCTAGCCTGGCTGGTGTGATTCAGTGTTTGAGCATCGACCTATGAACTAGGAGGTCATGGTTGAATTCCCAGGGCATATGCATATGCCCGTTGTGGGCTGGATACCCGGTGTGGAGTGTGCAGGAGGCAGCTGAACAATGATTCTCTCTCATCATTGATGTTTCTATCTCTCTCCCTCTCCTTTCCTCTCTGAAATCAATAAAAGTATGTATTTTTTAAAAAGCCATATAATCCATTAAAAAAAGAGAATGTGTACTCTAGATTTAGATTGCCAGGATTTAATTTCCAGCTTTATCATTTAATATATGAGTAATCTTGGACAGATCATTTGAAATCTCTATGACTCTCTATAATATTAGAGATAATGATAGCACTTACTTTGTTATTAGGATGTATGTATGTATGTGTGTGCGTGTGTATGTATCTGTCATATCCTTTAGAATATGCTTGGCCCATAGTAAGTATTCTCTGTGTTTGCTGTTAAAAATCTAAATTACTAAATCCTCAATAAAATTCTTAGAATTTTCAGTGTATGAAGCATCTTTTAGGATCAGGGACTTGATTCCACTCATCCATGTCTGTAAGAATTCCCACACTTCCTCACACATCCACACTAGGGCTCGATCACCACAGACCAGAAGATAATACCTGCTGTCAAATTTGGACAGTGAGAGGATGTGAAGCTATCACCATGCCACAGTTTGTGCAGAGATTCAGACATCACCCACACTAATCCCAGTCTTATCAGTAGGCTTTTAAGTTTTATCCCATGTTTAGAGGTTATACACCTGTTTGTGAAAGGTGTGTCGACTTTGTAGAATCAAGAGAGGATTCTTTCCCCTTGAAGAAGGAAAGGGACCTTCAGCAAAGTTTAGCACAATGTAGTGCAGATGTTGAGCCACGTGGAGAAATTGGAAGCTGAACGAAAACAGCTCTGCTGGAGTCCTCCCCCATTCTGCGTAGGGTCGTCCATTTAGCACGGTAGGGACCTGAGGTCCATGATGTGTTTCAAGATCATTTGTGGCACCTGTTCAGGTTAGCAGAGGGATAAGGTGATGGTTATAATTCTGGGTAGGTTTCAGGACAAAGCTGGTTCTAATCCGGGCCAGCTGTGGGTAACTCATTTAGCCTTTCTGAGTCTCTGGTTCTCCATTTGCAAAATGGAGATAACAGTGACTACTTACAGGGTTGTTTGAGGATTGCTTAAGATAATGTGTGAAAGGCTCATTGGTCTTTTTTTATTTTATTGATTTTTTTTAGAGAGAGAGAGAGGAAGGGAGAGGGATAGAGAGATAGAAACATCGACGAGAGAGATACATAATCTCGATCGGCTGCCTCCTGCGCACGCAGGGGATCAAGCCCGTAATTCAGCATGTGCCCTGACCAGGAATCAAACTGGTGGCCTCTTGGTTCCTGGATCAACGCTCAACAGCTGAGCTACACAGAAAAGGCTCATTGGTCTTGAATAGGATGCTTTCTTAATAAATTGGGAATGTGATTGCTCTCAGCAATGACTATTGAATGGAACCCAGCCTTATATGGGTGGGGGAGAGAATCTGATGTGCCACATAGGTTTGTAAGAAGTGCTCAAGGGTGAGACTGAAAAATTTAATGATCTGGGGGGTTGATGTATCAACTGAAAGTCTGCTTTGAGTGTTGCCATTAGGAGGGAGAAGTTTCATATTTAAGGATGAAATTTTGCATCTCCAGAAATAGAAAGTGAAGCTGGATAAATTGAAATGAGAGGAAAAGCATATCCAGTATTTTATCCCCACATGTAGATGCCTTGATTCTTATTCTAGAACATTAAATAGTATGTTAAGGGTTGTATGGACCATTTTATGTCATTGAATTCCTGAAGCTCATGAAGATGTGCTTGAGCGAGAAAGGAAAGCTCCTTCAACTTGCTGTAAACTTGGAGAAGCTCAGCTTAACCTGAGCCTGGACTCCCTGTGATCTTATAATGTAGTTGTAATCAACAGCACACCTATTTTACAGAGCTTCAGAAGGAGAGTTTGAGAGGCTCAGTGACTTCATTAGGTTTATAGATGCTGGAGCTGCACCTGTGTGAATAACTAGCCTTCAAGGTCATGGTGAAGATATAACAATACAGTAAAATGAAGCACTGGTAATTGCCAGGGGGAGGGGACTGCAAGGAGGTGGAGGAGGATATAGGGGGGATAAATGATGATGAAAGTGGATTACAAAGTAATAAAAATTAAGTTAAATTAAGCACCTAGCACAGTCCTTTGCATATAGAAGAACACACAGAGATTGGTGAGAACCTGTATAGCTGGTTTATGAGTCAGCTCATTTTTTACCAAATATCTCCAAGAAAGTGTAGAATTTTATAACCAAATCTGCTTAGTCTGAGCTTAATAGATACAGTTAGTGATGGGAAAAAAGGAATAATGACAGAGAGAACCTTAACCAAACTCTGGAGTTGGTGTGGGTTGTCTGTCCCCATCATTCCTGATCTGGGCTCTGCTCTTCATTTCATGATGCCTCCTCCACTCACCCTTGCAGGAGCCCATGCCCGAAAGGTCTTTCTTATTCTTCCAGCTTTGTCTTTCATCCAAATGTACAAATGATTGGTGAAACTGAAAGAGTCCCTTTCCACAGAAGGTGAGAATTCAAAAGATACCAAGACTTGAACCCAAGACTTAAGATTCAGATGTTAAAATTCAAGCCATCAGTTAGAAAAGGGAGGGTTTTAGAGGTCTCTGCTGTATCTGGACAACATGCCCTGATTATAGCCCTTCCAAATTGCTTTTTGAGATTGTTTGCTAATAACTTGGGCTGTGTTCAAAGGCATAGCAGTTTCTTTACAAATTTAATTTCCTCTTTATTATCTTCCTCATTGCAAAGGATCAAACATGGTTTAGGAAGCCCATGAAAGGAGCATATTAAGGTAAGATTGGGCTGAATTTGGGGCAACACAGATAGAACAGAGGTCTGTGGTGAAAAACTGAAATCCAAAGCACTCCTTAGTTATTAATATGGATTCATGGATCTAGGGTGTTCTATGAGGTGAGATGAATGCAGCATGAAGACAAAAAGTAAAAGCTGAATGATTGCACTCACCTTCTCTCCCTCTTGTTCTGTCTGTTCTTGAGCTGATACCTGTCTTAAGTTCTGCTTTGGAAGGATATTAATCCGGCTTCAGTAACTGCTTTCAGTACCCAAAATGCGAATATGTTCTGAGAGCAAGCTTGAGGCTGGTTTGTTCATCAACTATAAAAATATTTGCTTGGTGCATAGAATATGTGCTTGTGAGCAGAAGAGTGGAGGAAGAAGGTATGCAGAGAGAAGAGGAGGGATATAATCTTTAAGAAGGTCTTTTGGTATCTGCTAATAATATCTGAATTTGGGGTCATTTTGGAGGTGTTTCAAAGTTTTTTTTCTCTCTCTCCTTGGAGACGTTTTATTACTTTTGCCGTTGAGGGTCTCCTGTGAAAGAAAAGGGAATGTATCATCCAGACTTTAAAGATTTGTAGTTAATTGATCTCTGGGGTAGTGTGGGGGAGCACATGCTTTTTTAAATGCTCCAAGGACAATGCTTATTAAACTCTATCTCAATGGCTGGCTAATCAAGCTCTCTTCTGGTATACATGATGAACAAAATCAGTATAACAGCGATAGGACAAGATGACTTCTAATCTGCAGAAGGAAGCAAGATTGCATAAAAATACCCTTTCCCATTCCTTCATAGAACCTCTCTGATCTGAAGTATGTTAAATGAGTGCAAACTTAACCTTTTAAAGCTCCTACTACATGCTAAACACTGTAGTAGGTGCTTTATGTGTGATAACTCAGAAAAATCCATCGACAACGCCTTCCCCCCTACACACACACTGCAGAGGAGGAAACAAATTCAGGGAAGCTAAATAAGTTGCTCACAATTTTATAGGTAGTAAGAGATTGATCCAATGTTTGAATCCATGACAATATGACACCAAACTCTGTAGATGAATGCATGGTATATGCATTTATTTGTATCTCCATTGCATATAAATGTGTTGATATGGTCAATCATACCCCTCAATTCATAAATCACCCATTCTCTTTCCATGGTAACCTACTATCTCCCTCCAGGAGAGAGACATTAGATATGAGACATTTTCCCATAAATTAAAAATGACAACAACAAATTACTCTGGAATAGCATGATGTAGAACACAGATGTAGGACTATTAGTCTATGGAGGACCACATACAAATAAAAAATAATTTGGGGCCAGACACACAACAGAAAGGAAGCCACTATATGAGTTTGGAGATGGAGGTTAAAAAAATTAAAAGGTTTGACTCACTCGTTTCTTAAATGGGAATATCAAACTTTAATGAGAACTCAAATGAGAACATTTTAGTGGACTCAAATGAAGCTGATAATCTTGAACTCCCAAATGACCCTGAGTACTTCTAGTCATGAGAATGGCACCTCTTAACCTGTTTGAAGAAACTAGCTTTTCCTTGCTCATTGACTACTTCTTACCTTCATGTGAAGCAATTGCCTTGCAAGAGGATGCCTGTTTACCTTCAGACCCACCAAACCATCCTTCATTGCTCCCAGACCATAATTAGACTGAACTATCAGGAGGCTCCAGGGGGCACAAGTACAAAGAATGACATTGGTGAAGGGAAATTATTCATGTAGAGCTTGAAAGATATTACTGAATTAATTTGAGAAAATCCTGGGGGAATTTATTTATTTACTTATTTATTTCTGGGGGAATCCTATATAATAAAAGGCTAATATGCAAATAGATCAAACTGCGGAACAACTGAACAACTGGTCGCTATGGCATGCGCTGACCACCAGGGGGCGCACGTAGAACACAGCAGGTGTTGGCAGAAGGCAGCAGAGCGCAGAACATGGCAGGGTTGGCCATGGCAGGATGGTGGAGCAGGTGAGCGGGGGGGCGCCAGGCCAAGATGGAGTGCTGGTCGCTGTCATCAGGGTGCCTCTGGTGGTTACTGGAAATTCTTTGCTCCCACGCACCACAGTCTCACCTGGCGCTCACACCTGTTGCTAGCACCAGCTCTGCTCACACCTGCTGCTGGTGCTTGGAGCCGCTGCTTGCACCCACTGCCGGTGCCTGGCACTGCCAGAAGATGTGAGTGGCGGCTGGTGCCATCAGTGTGTGGGAGCAGCAGCGGGGCTGCCAGCAGACATGGGACCAGAGGCCATGGCAGGAGGGCTGGGCGGGGGTGCGGAGGATGGGCTAAGACCCGGCCCTGTGCCCACCGCAGCTCCGCAGCCCACAGTTCCTTTCAAGGTGCACGAATTCCTGCACTGGGCCCCTAGTATATTTATAATGGATTCTAAAAATATTAGCAAGATTGAGATATGGTAGCATTAGATTGGGTAAAATTTATTTGTATACTCTGGATTTTGGATTTATTGTCTCAAATTGATCATTAGGGAGTGACTGTAACACTTTGTTTATAAGATTAAACAATAGCCTGCATTCAATGGGATGAGATGACAAATCTTTCCTGGCTTAATTAAGAGGAAAGAATCCAAAGTCTTAGGGAAATGGAGTGCTAAAGTAGGTTTATCATGTCTGATCTGCATACCTAGAGGGCTCAGAGAGAAGTGCCTTCATTAAGGCACCGTGGAGCAACTGAGAGAGGTGAACCACCATCTTTGAAAAGCGGCATCGTAAGATGACTGGGAAAGATGCTGTCATTGAGACCTTATCTTGATTTCATTGTGAAGGCAAGTGGCAGTGCTAAGCCTTCAGAGATTAGGTGGACAAAATTAATGTATGGAGCAGCAGGGTTTATACTGTCTGAATCTGGCTTTTCATACTTATCATGCATTTGTGATGCACCCATATTATTGTGTGCATAAGCAGTCCATTCATTTTTATTGCCGAGTAGTATTCCATTGTATGACTAGAACACAAGCTGTTTAATCATTATACAATGGAGGGACGTTTGGTGGTGTGTTTTCTTTTTAGTTATATGTCATAATTTTTTAAGATAAACTTTTTATTTTGAAAAAGCTGTCGATTTGTTTAAAAAAATGGTACCATGAATGTGAACTTGTGACTTAACTGTTCTCAATTACATGACCCTTATCTAAATTTACCAGTTTCAAAATGCTCAGTAAGTTGCCTATTATCTTGGTCTAGTTTCTCTCCCAGAATTGAATTTCATGATAGTATTGAGTTCAGGTACTTTAAGAGCACATGGTACAGTGCTCAGAGCATGGTGAGAATATAATGTATTTGAGGATGATGAATGATTATGACAATGCTGGATTCTCATGGGAATTTTAGTCCCAAAAGGTCACCTCTTAAAACTAACCCTACAATTTAGGCATACTTCCACCAGGTGGCTGCACTGGGGGGGGGGGGGGGGGGGGGGGCGTGTCTAAACCAGTAAGCATCTGTGCAGATAATGGTTTGTTAATACAGTTATCTCAGCTGTTTGAGTCCTTAGAGGTCTTCTACTTGAGTTCTTTTGTATAAAAGTGAAAATCTGAGAGATTAAGAGACTAATCTCCCACAGTAGAATGGGAAATGGAACTCAGGTTCTGTGACTTCTAGCTTAGTGAATACTTATCTGCCTATATGTCCTTTTACAATTATTAATCTCATCACTGTTATTTTGCAGGCATGTGGCCTTATGCAAGTTACTTACAAGCTCCATTTTCCTCATCTGTAAAATGAGGCTAATAATTGTATCTGCTCATAAAATTCATACTATTAAGTGAGAATATACATGAAAAGGGCGTATAAAGCTTATTGCCTGGTATATAGTAGTGCTTAATATATGTTAGCTCATATTTTTAGTCAATTAGGCAATATTATTAATCAATTTAAAAATATTTTTATTGATTTAAGAGAGGAAGGGAGAGGGAGAGATAGAAACATCAATGATGAGAGAGAATCATTGATTGGCTGCCTCCTGCAGGCCCCCCACTGGGGATCAAGCTGCAACTCCAGCATGTTGATTGGAACCAAACCTGGGACCCTTCAGTCTGCAGGCCGATGCTCTATCCACTGAGCCAAACCAGCTAGGGCTTATTAGTAAACTAGAGACCTGATGCACGAAATTCATGCAAGGGGCTTGGCCCCTGATGTGGAGGTGGCTGCCTCTGCCTTGGCCCCTGCAACCGTAGCTTCATCTGGAAGGTTGTCCAGTCTAATTAGCATATTATGCCTTTATTATTATAGATTTTATATAAATCAAGAGAAATCCAGATAAATGTGCTAAAGAGAGACAATTTAAGGAGTTTTTGGAATGTCTATTCAAATTGAGACATAATAGTCTCAGTAAAAACCATGCCTGTACCTTTCACCTGTGCTACTTCCTCTGCATATAGGAAGCATTCCTTAGGGGAATAGAGAGAACTCAAGTTCAAAGAGGTGGTGTCACATGGACATGATACAATTTTGCCCACTCTATCAGCTACCTGGACAACTTCTTCTTTTCCTTCTCCTTATTAATTATTCTGTAACTAGGGGCCCAGTGCACGAATTCGTGCACCTTGAAAGGAACTGTGGGCTGTGAGGCTGTGGTGGGCACAGGGGTGGGTCTCCGCTCATCCTCCATGCCCCTGTCCAGCCCTCCCGCTGTGGCCCACTGTCCCCTGTCTGCCAGCAGCCCCACTCTCACAGCCGCAGCTCCCATGTGCTTATGGCACCAGCCCCACTTGCACCCGCTGACAGCATGGAGCGATTGGGGCTGGTGCCAGCAGCAGGTGCAAGCAGGGCTGTTGCCGGCAGCAGGTCCGAGAGGCGGCTGTCGGCCCGATTGCCCCTCAGGAGCAAGGGGAGGTGGAGAAGCCCTGAGGGATGATCGGGGCTGGCAGCTGCCACTCACACCTGCTGATGGTGCTGAGTGATGGGGGCCGGCACCAGGCACTGGCAGCAGGTGCGAGCGGGGCCAGTGCCAGCAGCAGGTGTGAGCACCGGGTGGGACCGCAGTATGCGGGAGCAAAGAATTTTCAGTAACCACCAAAGGCTTGCCCTGATGACAGTGACCGGTGCCCCGCCTTGGTCTGGCGCCCCCGCTCACTTGCTCCACCATCCTGCTGTGGCTGATGCCCACCATGTTCCGCACTCTGCTGCCTGCTGCCGACACCCACTATGTTCTGCGTGTGCTCCCTGGTGGTCAGTGCATGTCATAGTGACTGGTTGTTTGGTTGTTTGTTTGTTCGGTTGTTCTGTCATTCGGTCTATTTGCATATTAGGGTTTTATATATATAGATAGTCATTTTTTTCCCTTCCACTTTTCTTTATTCATACTCCAGTTCATTGAACTCCTGTCCTTCAATTTACATTTGGTAGTTAATTTTAAATCTTCTTATTGCCCAAAGTCATTGGAACAAAAGAAATTTTTATAAAGATTTTATGTTCAGCCCTAACTGGTTTGGCTCAGTGGATAGAGCATTGGTCATTTGCAATGACCAATGCTCTATCCACTGAGCCAAACCGGTTAAAGCTGAACATAAGATCTTTATAAAAATTTCTTTTGTTTGGTCACATACATGTTTGCCAGTAATAGAATTATTTTCTTTGCACTGAGAAGATGTAAGATACTACTCATTCATAAGAAAAGATAAAATACTGCCATTTGTGACAACATGAATGAACCTTGAGAATATTATGCTAAGTGAAATAAGTCAGAAAAAGCTAAGAACCATATTATTTCACTTATATGTAGTATATAAAATTGAAACTCATAGATACAGACAACAGTATGGTGGTTTCCAGAAGGAAGGAGGTGGATAGTAAGGGGTAAAGGGCCAAATACTGTATATGGTAACAGAAGATGATTTCACATTGGGTGGTGGGCACACAATGTAATATACAGATCATGTATTATAGCAACCTATACTAGGAACTTATATAACTAATGTCATCCCAATAAATTTAATGAAAAAAATAGAATAAAAGAAGATATAATTTATTTTTGCAATTTGCCCAACTATCAAGGAAAAAGTAACACTCAATAATAATTAAATCTAATGCACAATATGGGGATTGGTTATGAGGCAAACATGATCTAATGTTTACATAAAACCGCCCAAATAAATGCATTTATTATGAGGTATAAAAACAGATATGCATTTAAACAGAATATTTTTGGCACTAGAAGAATCGGGTATTTTATAGTTATTTGAAGCAGGACAGGGTACAGCTGTCTCCAGGCGGGGCTAGCTAGCTAGAGATGAATTCACTTTAGTCAACTTACCACAATCCAGGGTGTGGTGCTCATCTTTGCAGTCTCTGAAAACCTTTTCCAGATGGCTGAAGTTTACCAAGCTCAGAATAGCTAGTTTCATAAGCCAGGATGCCATTTTTAGTTTTCAGTGAAGAACAAAGCTGCCAAGCTTGTACTTGTGCCCATGGCACAAGTCTCTGTCTTGTTGAGGAAACCACATGGAAAAGAAATTACAATTGAAAGTCTATTTGGAGAGAAAGGAATCAAAGCAGAGTAGATAATATGTGTCAGAGCCTGATGTGGTCAGTCGCAGGGTTCATACAGCTTGAGGGCCTAGGCCAGGTACTACCATTTTTTCTCCCAAGGCATTCATTGTCTTTTAAGTGAACATCTTCCTCTCTAATCACTGTATTACTTGCAGATTGATTAATTGAAAGATTTTCCTTCTTTCAGTCTAAAAATATTTTGTCTCCAAAATGCCTCTTTACACATTTCATTTATCTATTATGCTCTGATTTTGTAGTTTAATTTTTAGAGTTCATAAAAATCTAGTTCTTGTCCATATGTACTGTTAGCAGAGGGAAGCGGGCCCCATCTCTATTTTTTGCTAGTTGGGGAGGATTTCTTGCAATATCCTGAGAAAAGTAATTTTCTGAGATTTGCATAGGAGAATGAGTGATTTTTATGTCTGTGGAATTACACCTCTGGGTTTCCAAAGTCCCATTTGCCTTTGGCCAGTCATAGAAGAAATGTAGCTGGGGCCTTGGCAGAGGTAAAATCAGAGCCAGTGTCCAGAGTTTCCATTCCATATTGGAGCAGGGTCCAGTACAGCATCAGCCTAGCTGTAGTCCATCAGTCCATTGTGGACCACATGAGTGAATGCAAGGAAGCCAAGAGTCACAAGAGTCACAAGCTAAGTGTGCCAAGAGCAAAGAGAGAGAGAGAGCGAGAGCGAGAGCGAGCGAGAGAGAGAGAGAGAGAGAGAGAGAACTCCTGGAGGTTATGTATTCCCAAAGTTTCACGCACTTGCAGTGGTGATTCCCATCTGGTCAACCATCTCTGTCCCCAATTGTGATTGACAGATAAGTGCCTTCCCTGTGTCTCCTCAGCTTTACTGGGCATGCATCTATCTTATCTTGTTCAGACCCCTTCCCCCAGTGTTTTTCGGGGAATAGGCTGGTGGGTCCTGGGGAGTGTAAAGTTGCAGCTTTCTGGTGGAGCTGCCCAAATGACATACCTATAATATCTAGCCGTCCCTTTGCTCCTTTCCTATTATTAATAACTAGCTAATTACAACAGTGTCAGTACCACCCACATTCACCTAATTTTTGGGTAGGTACATATGATTACACACACACACACACACACACACACACACACACACACACACACTCATTCACATACTCATGACTGGTACATTAAATGGGCTCTGATAAGATTTAAAGCTTTTTTTCTAAAGATTAATAATCTCATGTTTCTAGTCTTATTGCTAGACAAACCTAGAACTTGCCCATTCTGCTATCATTCACACAAATGAGGAAACACTCGTGTTTCGAGTTCCTACGCCCAGATACCTGGTTTGAATTTTTCTGAACTACAATTGAACAGGAAGAGCTTGACCGTTTTGCATGTATCCCCACATTCTCCTATCATCTTGATCTACTACTACCTTCCCTGAACATCTAAACAGCTGGGGAAAATAACCAGTTTGTATGTGACCTTTGTGCTTTTATTTCATACTCACTCTTCCCATGCTTCTCTCTCCCCTTCTAATGCTGACAGCCTGTGTGCAATACAGGTTATGGGTCTGGCAGAGATGAGAGGCCTATCTTTCCCACAAGTAAAGACATTGCCATAGCAGGCTCTTGCAATCATGGCTTGGAACAGTTATAAACTGGGTGTGGCAGCATCTCTCTTTAGTGTTGGTAGACTAGATGGTGGGCACCAGTTGGAATATAGACAAAACACATACTTTGGTACAACCACACTCTAGAAATAAACAGGCATTGGGACCCAGAGAGACCTTATGGAAGAACAGAGGTTTCATCTCTGTCTCAAAGCAAAGGTCTTCTGAAATAGAGCCACGATATCAGATGGATTTCAAAGTCAACATGTCCTTTCCATGTAGTGTCTAGGGAAAGAAAAGCCAGACTCAGAGGACCAAAGGCTTAATCTCCTACAGTGGCAGGTTACAAAACAAAAATTGCTTCTCTTTTTGTATATTTGGAGAAAGAAGATAGCAAAATGGGGTAGGGGGAGGTGGAAAGGTTCCTTCTTAATGTGTGTTTGGGGAGATTGAATATAGTGTTTACTTTTTCAGAGTTTCATACACACTTTGCCCTATTCTCCCTGTTTTCCTCCTTGTCTTTCTACCTTTTTCATATAATCATTTTCTCCTTCTCTCATTCTCCATTTCCCACTCTTTTAATCATTCAAACCAAGTAGTCCCATCTAAAAGTAAACAAACAGCTTAAGTGCCCATGAGCAGATGAGTGGATTAGAAAACTGTGGTACATATACACAATGGAATACTACGCTGCTGTAAAAAGGAAGGAACTCCTACCATTTGCAACAGCATGGATGGACCTGGAGAGCATTATGCTAAGCTAAGTAAGTCAGTCAGAGAAAGATAAATATCACGTGATCTCACTCATTTGTGGAATATAATGAACAACATAAACTGATGAACAAAAACAGATCCAGAGACAGGGAAGCATCGATCAGACCGCAATGCTCACAGGGAAGGCAGGGGAGAGTGGGGCAAAGAGGGAGAGATCAACCAAAGGACTTGTAGGTATGCATACAAGCATAACCAATGGACACAGACACTAGGGTGGTGAGGACACTAGCTGGTTTGGCTCGGTGGATAGAGTGTCAGCCTGAGCACTGAAGTTTCCTGGGTTCGATTCCGGTCAAGGGCGCATGCTTAAGTTGCAGGCTCGATCCTCAGTAGGGGGTGTGCAGGAGGCAGCCGATCAATGATTCTCTCTCATCATTGATGTTTCTATTTCTCTCTCCCTCTACCTTCCTCTCTGAAATCAATAAAAATATATTCCTTTTTTAAAAAAGAAAAAAGAACGATATGAGAAAAAGCTGACCGAAGAGAGCCAAGATAAGCTTCATCCAAAACAAAAGAAGAAAGCTGAGGAGTCCTTGATAAATAACAGGCAACTAAACATAAGGTTTAATTAGAAATGATAGCATCTGAACTGGGTGAAAAAAGCAATGTGGCAAAAAAAAGGTGCTCTGAGATTAACACCAGCTTCCCTAGTTTCACATAGTTCTCTGTGTACAGTGGAGTTTGCTGCAGCAAGTTCTCTCGGGCAGCATCTGTGGACACAAGCTTTGCAGTGGTCACTATCTAAAGGCTGAAATGTCCTTTCCCCTAAGGTACACATAAAATGTACTGCAAAACATTTTAATGCTTCCAGAAGGGACATGGCAAAGTGGGCATGAAATTAGCAGGGACAAAAATTCCATGACAACCATGACTCCAGCCCGGTTTCCTGCTTGAGCAGGGTTTGGGGCAGCATTTTGAAGTATACAGGACTATACATTAGCTTCCCTGCCTATGCAAGGTGGGAAAACAGCCTTCAAGGCTGGCAGGGCTCATAGTTGGGATCTCAAACCAGGCAAAGCGGTGCACCAAGCTCCCTGGACAGACAGGACCACTGGTCAGCTCTGTAGAAGGTCAAAGTCACTGGCTGGTCTTTTGGCTCAAGTGCTGCTGAGCTATGCAGGTGCTCTGGCCAGGTTTCCTGGTCGGATGAGCCAGGGGATACACTCAGCAATAGGTGGGGCTATGAATTAGCTTCCTTGCCTGGGAAGACTGTGTTGGGGGCCCATAGGTGGTGTATTATAGTAAGAATATGCAGATTTTGACTTGCTGAATGAAGAGGCAGAATTCATCCACATGGGGTTGACAGGTATCTCATTCAGTATCCAAGCTCTCACTTTGGAAAGGTAAGAACCTCTAGGTTGTTTTGATTAAAGGCACAGTTTCAATATACTCACATAAAGAAAGTAAATTACCAGACGTTTCATTGACAGATGCTGGAAATTGGAAGTAGGGGTGCAACGAGCCAGGGGTTGGGTAGTTCTCCATCCCAGATCATGAGTGAGCAGGAGATAGAGAATCTTCCATCCAGGACAGTGAAACATTTCCCTTGTTTCCAGTGCTCATTGGAGGAAAAAAATGGCACATTTGAGAACTGTAATGTTATTATTTCACCTGAGTCAGCAATGCATTCTCTTGTCTCTTTCTGATTTTAGGAACAAGCCAATGATTTATGGAAGAAATATTACAGAGATCAACCATTTAATTCTCTTGGGATTCTCAGAATTTCCAGAATCATAGCAGGGCTGTATGTTGTATTCCTGTTGATCTACATTATGACTCTGACTTGGAACCTGAGCCGCATCATCTTAATAAGAATCACTTCCCACCTCCAAATGCCCATATACTTCTTCCTTAGTAATCTGTCTTCATAGATATCTGCTATGTGACTTCCACAGCCCCTAAGATGCTGTCGAACTTCTTCCAGGAGCAGCAAACAATAATCTTTGTGGGCTGTGCTGTTCAGTACTTTGTCTTTTCAACCATAGAAGTGAGTGAGTCTTGTGTCATGACAGCCATGGCTTATGACGGATATGCTGCCATTTCTAACCTACTTCTCTGTTCATCAATCATGTTGCCTAACCTCTATGTTTCAATTGTGCTTGGGTCCTATTTGGCTGGACTTTCTGTTTCTATATCCCAATTGTGTGCCATACTTCAGCTCCACTTCTGTGGGCCTAATGTCATCCACCACTTCTTTGGTGACATATTTCAACTGGTAGTCCTGTCCTGCACTGACACTTTCTTTGTCCAACTCATGATGGCTATATTGACACTGATCTTTGGAATAATACATGCCCTAGTTATCATGACATCCTATGTCTATATTGTCTGCTCCATCATGAAGATCACTTTAGCTAAAGACAGGTCCAAGGCTTTCACCACCTGTGCTTTTTATACCTCAAGTATGTTTGCCTACTTGAGTTCCAGCTCTGCTGTTTCCTCCAGGTTCAACAGATTTGCATTGGTCTTCTACGTGTGGTGATTCCCACACTGAATCCCTTGATTTACATCTGAGGAACAAGGAAATCAAAGATTCCTTGAAGAGGTTGTAAAAGAAGAGAGGGTATTACTGAGGTCAATAGTCCTGAGATTTTTGACAGATTTGTCTCATCAGAATCACCTTAATCCACAATAATATGCACATTAATGGAGTATAATAAAATTCATACCAGCTTTTAACAAAGAAGGCTTAATTAGGCACAGATAACATGCCCAAATGGAACCACAGCTGACTCGAGGCTAGACAAACACAGTATCATTAAGTCCTGGGGATTCATTACTTTCCCCCTACATGAGCAGTTACCTTACCATTTATTAATCTACCTGCAAATATATGTGAAACATCAAGATTTAGATACTTGTTGCTTCTTTTTTGACTCTAAGATTGATCTCTGTTCCATCTCAGGCCTCTGAGCTTAAAGGAGAGATACCCAGCAGAGGCCCCCAGGGATGTAGAAACCTTGTCTTCCAAGTATTCTGATGCAGCATAGTCCAGCCACGGTGGGATCAATGTTTGTTCTGCTTCTGACCATAATGGAAATGAATAGAGAGAGGGGATATGTTTTTGTACAGAAACAAATCTGTACAATTGACCAGTTGTGCCTCCTGGAAAATCGTGGCTGAGATAATTAATATTTCTCTACAGCATCATTTAGTGCTAATAATCCAATATATATTTTGGTCACATCTTAGTCTCAACCAGCTATAGTCTAAGAAGGAGGAGGTGATTTGAATCATAAAGAGGAATGCAATGAAGTATGTGGTTCCTTCAGTTCCATTTACTTGAGTCCAATGATATAATTTCTTGCATCTAGTGTCCAGTGCCGATTTCTAATGGGGGAGTTATATTCAAAATCCATGTCACAGCCAATAGCAATTTCTGATACTGTAGGACTCAAACTTCTTTTTCTCTCCCCCATTAAGTTTTGAAATTTACCCTTGGTTTTATAGCGAGTGGGATTACACTGCCAAGTTATTTCTGATATTTTAATCATTTGTTCAATTTGATGTGAGGAGACTTGTGTGGGAACTCATTGTAATGATAGAGTTACTGAATATTCAATATTGGATAGACTAAGAATGAAGAAGGAAAACTGCCATACATTCTTTTCTATAGACTGTGTTCAATGGTTTATATCCTAGAGATTTGTGGTTGTATGGAGTGATATGATGGATGGAGTAGAATGGTTAGAGTTATTTTAATGCTGATATTTTTCAGGAAACCTCAATGGTTATGAGAGGAAATAGATAGTGGTTTAGTCAGGGTTCTTATCTCTGGCCAGTTATTGCCATCTGAGGAGGAAATAAAGCTGGTGGTCATAGTGGTCTGGTTAAAAAGAGGAACAAGATTTGGCAGATTGTCCATACTTGAACAAACTGATATAAAGTAGATATTATTATCTTTATATATAGTACTTGGAGATTCATTGGATTTTTAATCAATGTTTTAGGGGTTTCAATTTTAACGAGTCACATGAATTACTCTGTTTAATTAAGGATTGTAAGTAAAAAAGTAGTTGAAGCCTTTGCTAAATCTTCCATGAATTTCCACATATACAGGATTGAGAGGAGGGGATTGTTGAACCTCTGGGAGAGAACATGTGGGTTTAACACATGCCAAGGATACTGTAATATGAATAAAAGATATTTGCTTCACCACCCCATGCAGGTATAGGTTTGTTCTTTGACACATTGCTCTTTCAAATGTGTGAAAATGTATGGGATGCCTGTCCCCAAGGGGCCATGAGGGATTTGAACTTTGTTAGATATTAGTGGGGGATACTTCCACAATATTTCACAGATGTACCTCTTGATAGGTTCAGATGAGCTCAGGGAGGTGATGAATAGGAACTGCTGATGGTAATTAGAAATTAACATTCTGGGACTGCTGTGCATGGGTGAGGTTGCTGAGAACTGCTGTCTTCCAGGAACTGTCTCCATGGGCTTCTGTTGAGAACAATTAGCTAGAGCTACTGATGATAAATGCCATTAAAGTACTATTTTAAAGAAAAAAGATGGGGAAAATAAAAGACAGTTATTCAGACTTTCCCCTGAAGAACATTTAGACCAATGGTTACCTTGTGAATGGGATAGTTTCCTTTATTTCTTTTTCAGATGTTTTGTTGTTAGTGTTTGGAAACGCAACTAATTTCTCTATGTTGATTTTATACTTTGCAACTTTACCGAATTTACTGTCTAATTCTAACAACAGCTTTGGTGAAGTGTTTAGGATATTATATATATATATATAAAATCACCACATGCAAATACATAATTTTACTTCTTTTTTCTCCAATTTGGATGCCTCTTATTTCATTATCTCGCCTTATTGCTCTAGTTCGATGTTGAATAAGAGTGGTGGGAGTGGTTAACCTTAATTTGTTCCAGATTTTAGAGGAAAATATTGTGTCTTTTCCTATTGAGTATGATGTCAGCAGTGAGTTTGTCATATATTGTCTTTATTATGTTGAGATATGTTTCTTTTATCCACAAGTTATTGAGAGTTTTTATCATGAAGGAATGTTCTGTGTTGTCAAATGGTTTTTCTACACTATTGAGATGATCATGTGATTTTTACTTGTAATTTATCAATGAGTTATCACATTTATTGATTTGTGTTTGTTGAAACATTTAAAAATATTTTTTTTGATTTCAAAGAAGAAGGGAGAAGGAGAGAGAAATATAAACATCAATGATGAGAGAGAATCATTGATTGGCTGCCTCTTGCACACCCCATACTGGGAATTGAGCCCACAACGTGTGCATGTGACCTGACTGGGAATCAAACCATGACTTCCTGGTTCATAGGTCAATGTTCAACCACTGAGCCACCCATGCCAGGCTGTTGAACCCTTTTTGCATCCCAAGGATAAATCCCAGTTGATAATGGTGCATAATACTTTTAATGCATTGTTGAATTCGATTTGCTTATATTTTGCTGAGAATTTTTGCATCTATATTCATGAGGGATATCGAGCTAGAGTTTTATTGATTGTAGTTTCCTTTCTTTCTTTGGTATCAGGGAAATATTGATCTCATAAAATGTGTTAGGGACTCTTTCACTTTCTAAAGATGTGTGTTTATTGCTGTTAACCTGTAAGCATTATATATTGGGTGTGTGAAAACATAACTTATTTAGTTTACATGTTTCCAAGCCAAGAAGAACTATAAGACAGTATTGAGAGACTGCTAGGAATCCCTCAAAGATTCAGTCCCAATTGGTGAAGATACTAATATGATCCCAGTTTGGTAAAAATCCTATATAATAAACAGGTAATATGCAAATCAACCAAATGGCAGAATGACACTTGCTATGCTTACTGACCACCAGGGGGCAGATGCTCAATGCAGAATCTGCCCCCTGGTGGTCAGTGCGCTCCCACAGAGGGAGCGTTGCTCAGCAAGAAGCCAGGCTCCTGTGGGGAGCAGGCCTAAGCTATCAGTCAGACATCCCTCGAGTGCTCCTGGACTGCGAGGGGGTGCAGGCCGGGCTGAGGGACCACCTGAGTGCATGAATTTTGTGCACTGGGCCTCTAGTATGAACAGAAAATGGAGATATTACAATCATTATATTAGTAAAAACAATTTTATAACATGAATTAAGTACTTCCAAGCACTGGGCAGGTATTATTTTATCTAAGTTCACCACAACCCTTTTAGGTAGTTGTGCTATTATTGCCTTCATTTTAATAAATAACCAAGGCACAGTGAGATTAAGTAAAAAGTCAGGGTCACAGAACTCATAACTAAGTAAGATAGAATTCAACTCAGGTAGGTCTGTCCAGAGCCTGAGCACATAATCACCAAAACCATAATGAATGATTGTTCTGATAAAGACCTTAAATTTTGGGTGACCACACAACCTGGTTTGCTTGGGACAATTCTGCTTATTGTCCTGACATGGTTATTAATAACTCTCCTTTTCATGACCAAAGTTGTTGAGTTTGGATAATGAATGATATGATCACTCTATGTTGAGAGTTCCTCCCAGATGTCATAATACTGAAAGTCTAGAAAGGAAAATTGGAACTTGCTTCAATTAGGTCATGAGGGCACATGAATGTATGGAGAAATGGAATCAGCTAGGAGCATTTCTCATTTTCTCCATCCATCACTCTAGAGAGTAATTAACTGAAAATGGTGCTTTCTGTTAATTGTCTTTTCTCTTTCCGCAATGGACCCCAAGGAGACATTTAAGAGAATCCTTATTTGGAAGTACCTCTCTCGCAGCAATGGCTAGCAGGAACCATGGCCAAAAAGCCCAGAGCCTAGGGGAAGTAAATGCCTTCATCCTGAATGCTCATATGATGTCTATAGCCTCTAATTCCTGGAATAACTCTGTGCACATTTAGATATCTAGAGTGCAGTCAACATTCAGGTCCAGCAGAAGGCAGCTGTGGGGGCAGCACCTCCCAGATTTCTACAAGACACCTGTTGAAATATCTACAAGAATACCTGGGTGAGTAAAATAGAAATAGCTTTCTTTCTTCATATTTGGCTTCTCTTTCACTCTCGCAATCCTGTTCTTCTATGCCCTCAAACCAGCAAGCTCATATATTCAGGTTCGATGACCATTTTATCTTTTCATTTTCTCACAGTAGCCATGCTCCATGTCCTCTATCCAGTGGGATTCTTTGAATTTTAACAAAATCCCAGGCATTTGAATGAAAAGAAAACCATCTAACATGGGATTTCAGGCATTAGTAAGTAGTTGGATTGAGGATTAGAGGGCATGGAGATTTGCTGATAGCTCACCAACTGGGTCAAGGAGCCCTACATTTTAACCACCAAATGATCTATTTTTCCCCCTGTAAAAGATTTTTATTTAGCAAAATACCTTTAT
This sequence comes from Myotis brandtii, assembly GCF_000412655.1. NCBI lineage: Eukaryota > Metazoa > Chordata > Mammalia > Chiroptera > Vespertilionidae > Myotis > Myotis brandtii. Next base: position 2,005 of record NW_005355226.1, on the reverse strand, counting down.
GATATAATCATTATTATTCATTATTCATATAGTAATTCTCATTTTTGATAGCTTACTATGTGACCAGCACTCTATTATATACTTTACATACCATCCTAAAATAGGTTTTTACAAAAACCCTATGAAATGATGAACATTCTTCCCTTACAGATTAAGAAATGAGGTACAGAAAATTTTTTGTATGATTAGATTTATTGTTTTCTTTTTATACTCAGTACAACTTGTTGATAAAACCATTTTGGCCTCAAGTTTTCTTCAAGGGAAGACTTTTACTACTGATTCAAATTTTTTTTAGTGTTTATAGAATATTCAGATTTTCTATTCTTACTTGAGTCAGTTTTGGCAAGTTATATTTTTTACATTTTATTTAATTTTTAAAATTTATTGATGTAATATTGCTTAGAGTATTCTCTTATTACCTTTATAATATCTCCAGGATCCCCATTTTCATTGTTTTAAAATATTTTGTTTTGTCTTGGTGTCATCAGATCTATCAAAAATCAAATTTGATTTTCTTGTATTATTTTAAAATTATATCTACAGTGCAGTCAACATTCAGGTCCAGCAGAAGGCAGCTGTGGGGGCTGCCTTTAATTTAAAAATTTTTGTTCTTTCCTCTGTAAGAATTATGATCAGATCATGTGTTTTCTTTAATCTTTTATATGCACTTAAGACAACTGTATCTCCCTACATACATTTTAAGTTAAATCTACAAGATTTGTTAAGTGTTCTCACCAAAAAAAGAAATAATAATTATGTGACATGATAGAGGTGTTAGCTGAAGTTATGATGGTAATCATACTGTAATATATAAATGTATCAAATCAATACATTGTACATTTTAAACTTATATAATGTTTATATGTCAATTATATTTCAATTAAAAATCTACAAGATCTGCCGAAACCGGTTTGGCTCAGTGGATAGAGCGTCGGCCTGCGGACTGAAAGGTCCCAGGTTCGATTCCTGTCAAGGGCATGTACCTTGGTTGCGGGCACATCCCCAGTAGGAGATGAACAGGAGGCAGCTGATCGATGTTTCTCTCTATCTCTCTCCCATCCTCTCTGTAAAAAATCAATAGAATATATATTTTTAAAAAAATCTACAAGATCTGATAAATAAATAGTATGTCTCAATATATTTAAGTTTTAAACGTTTTATAATTTCTATTATAATTTATTATTTGACTTCTTAATAGTTTATAAATATATAATTGGTTTTTAATTATGTTTCTTAGTTATACATTTTTTATTGATTTGTAACAATAAATGAACAATAGTCTGATAATGTTATCTCTAAGACCAACCCTTTAACCCTTTAACATTTAAACTTTAAGTTTTTCACAAACCAAAGGAGAGCTTCAAAATTGTATTAGAAAGATATTTCTAGGAGGGGAGTAAAGGAGGGGAATGGGAGATATCTGTAATACTATCAACAATAAAAATATATATTTTAAAAAAGGAAGCTATTCCTTACTGACATCACTTCATATAATACTATATGCATGGTGGGCACTGTATATAATGGAACTAATTTAACCTCAAAGAGCCCTCTGAGATAGGTCCTATTGTTATTGTCATCCCTATTTTACAGATAAAGTAACAGGCAGAAAGATCATAGACAATGTGTTCCGAGTAAAAAAGCTCACAGATAGCAGAGCCACAATCCAAAACCAGCCATATGACATCTAAGGCCATGCTCTTAGTCACTAAGCTTTCCACAGGAGTTATAACCCCATTACTAATATCCTAAAATTTCCAAAGCACCGGTTTAAATGTTTTTTTTTTAATGTCAATATACTTTATTTTGTGTTTAAAGAATCTTATGGGTTAATAATGAAAAGTGTAATTATCCTCTTTTATATGTGGGAAAATTGACTCGTAAAACCATTAGAGCTATATAGAGGCAAATTTACCCAGGGTTGTGTCATCAAAAATGGCTCACTATTTCTCTTGACTCTATGTTCAATGTGGGTAGAAGGTAGTTTATTTTAATAGAAATTGAT
>NW_005355225.1:0-779 GCF_000412655.1 Myotis brandtii | reverse complement strand
TTTTTGTTTAGTTGATGGTCTCTTTTGTTGTGCAGAAACGTTTTATTTTGATGTAGTCCTATTTGTTTATTTTCTCCTTAGCCTTTGCCCTCTAGGAGATGTATCCTTAAACATATTGCTACTAGAAATGTCTGAGATTTTGCTTCCAATGGTTTCTTAGAGGATTTTTATGGTTTTATGACTTACATTTAAGTCTTTCATCCATCTTGAGTTTATTCTTCATTAGGTATAAGTTGGTGGTCGGTTTCATTTTTTTTTGCATATATCGGTCCAATTTTCCAAATACCATTTATTGAAGAGACTGTCTTGACTCCACTGTATGCTCCCTCCTCCTCTGTCAAATATTAACTGATCATAATAGTGTGATTGAGTTTCTGAGGGTCTCTGTTCTGTTCCATTGATCTATAGGCTAGTTCTTATGCCAGTACCAGGTTGTTTTGATTACAGTGGCTTTGTATTACAACTTGACTAGAGGCCCAGTGCACAAAATTTGTGCATGGGGGGAGTGTGTCCCTCAGCCCAGCCTGCACCCTCTCCAATTTGGGACCCCTTGAGGGATGTCCAACTGCCCGTTTAGGCTTGATTCCACGGTGGGATCGGGCCTAAACGGGCAGTCGGACATCCCTCTCACAATCCAGGACTGTTGGCTCCTAACCGCTCACCTGCCTGACTGCCTGATTGCCTCTAACCACTCCCCTGACATCCTGATCGATGCCTGACTGCTCCCCTGCTGGTCCACTTGCCCCCAACTGCCCTTCCCTGCAGGCCTGGTTCCCCCC
>NW_005355224.1:0-853 GCF_000412655.1 Myotis brandtii | reverse complement strand
GGCCAGTTGGCTGTGAGGACCAGCTGCGACTACAATGAAAGAGCTGCTGTACAGGAGACACCCCTATGGAACAGGACTTGCTTCAGTGGGACTTTGGTGCTCACTGTGTCTGTCCCTTGAGTGTGTTACTTGTGGATGTGTAGAGTTATAATCTGGTATGGTCTGACATTGACCACTGGGTACACTGTCTCTTGGGTCTCCAGGGAGGTGCAAAGTCACACTGCCTGGGGCCACCCAGCAGGAGCTACAGAGAGATCTTCAGATTCCTCCTCTTTATATCAGATTTGGAATTGCCCAGACGAGACCCAGCTATGAAGCAAGGCAGATTGGTGCTGGTCCTGGGTCTTAGGCCTTTTATTGATAGGTTTGGGGCTCCCTGACCCAGCTGCAGCTTGTTTGAGAGGTTTTAGCCTGAGAAAGGACAGACCATTCATATGCAAAAACCTCCGCACAGAGCTTGGATGGGGTTGTAAATTGGATGAGGTGGGGTCTAAGGGAATCACCAGGGTGAAGCAAACAGAAATGACTGCCAGTCAGCCCTGGGACCAGGGCAGTCCCAGCTTAGGAACAATGATCCCTGCAAACACATTTATCTGGGAGAAAGCTGCCCCCAAGTTCCTGCCCCGATGCCAGACAATGCAGTTCCTCCTCATATGTATCTGTGTCCTCCAGAGCCTCTCCTTGGTGCTGGAGCTCAGGGGAAGCAGGACCTTGTAAGTTCAGTTCGGGGTGTTGGCCTTTTAAGAGGAACAGCTAGGTCTCCAGCAGCCTCTGTGTCACTTAGCACCAATCTGCACTGGTTTTTACAGGCCATAATTCTTACTGCCCATAAGGACTTCTTTTCCCAGCTCTG
>NW_005355223.1:5713-6361 GCF_000412655.1 Myotis brandtii | reverse complement strand
TATAGGCACTTAAATTACAACATAATTGGTGCTGCATGTCATGTTTAGTCAGTTGACTAACATGGAAAAATTTAACTTTTATCCCCATTTCATAGCACATACAAAAATCAAGTCTAGGCATATTGTACCAGTATATCTAAATGTAAAAGTTAAGCTTCTTAATGATAAAATGGTTTTCAAAGTGTGATGCTCAGACCACCAGAATCAGCATCATCTGAAAGTTGTATAAAAAATGCAAATTCTTAGACCTCTTTTCTGACCCAAAGAACTAGACATTCTGGAGGTATGTAAACAAATGTTTCTTTAAAAAAACAAACCCTTGCAGATGCTGTGGATACTCACTCAAGTTTGAACACCACAGTTTAAGGAGAATATCTCATGACCTTGGAGAAGGAGTAAATAACTTACAGGAGTAAATAACTATCATCATAAAGAACAATATAAATTGATTGTATCCCATTGAAAATTCTTTCCATCACAATACAAGTTTAAGAGAGTAAAATGTAAACCAGAGTCTGGTATAAAATATTCACAATACATACATTCAGCAAAGGACTAGTCTACAGACATTATAAAGAACTTCAAATCAATAAGAAAAAGACCAACATTCTCCCTCCCCCCCCCCCCCCCCCCCCCCCCCACACCAAA
>NW_005355223.1:0-4493 GCF_000412655.1 Myotis brandtii | reverse complement strand
AGAAAAAATGTCTGTCCTTCAGCAAATCACTCTGGTCCTCTTGGAGCTGGGTTTTTTAATATTTTCTTTGAAAATGTAGTGTAGTGAGATATTTCAGGGCTATGGTTGGAAGCCCACAGCTTCCTTTGGAGGTTGTGGGGGCTGGCCAATAAGATGAAGTTCCATACAGCTGGTCAGACTTGCCTCCACCCTTTTGTCCCTGGTATAGCTGCCTCACATGGGTTTCTTACAAAAGTTCTCTTTGCAGGATCCATTGCGGGTTGCTTTGTTGTCCTCAAGAATAAAAGCCTCTATGATCCAGAGTTGCTATGCACCAAATTTTGATGTCTTTTAAATACCTTGATGCCTGTAGCACTAGAAATGCTTTCCTATTTAAAATAAAAGTTAAATTTTAAAATTAAAAAAGAAATAGAAGAAAATGCTTTCTGAATGTTTAAAATTTAAGTTTAGCTCAAGTACAGAACATTTCAAAGATTGCCCACTTGCTATACAGGATCCAGAAAGTGACATAAAATCCATTTCAAACCAATTTTATATAATCATAGTGATTGATGATATTTCCATCCTGAAATATTCTGTAGAATAAATCAAAGGCGTGGGAAAGCAAAGACACGTACCCCCCAACATTTCACAGAGCAGATTTATGTCATCAAGAAAACTGGAAGTCATTGGAGAATAAGACATTGCCAAGCACATTACCAAGCTAACAAGTAGTAACTTCATGTCTGCACTGAGGCAGCCAGAGATGAGCCACAAGCCCCTAAATTCTGGAAAGGAGAGAAAAATGAAAACAAATAGGAAAATACTTTTTTCAAAAACAGACTAATTTGGACATAAACTTTTGAGTTTTGGGCATGGGACCCAGCCATCTGTGAATTCTGTACCTTTAAGGGATACCAGTTTATACACAGTTGAAGTACAAATCCCAAACCTCTGAGGCTAACACAGTTTGTTCCAGTAAGGTGGCCCTAAGAACCAAGGGAAATTGAAGGAGAACCGGATTTCTGGGGTTCCTCCTCCATGTAAGCCCCAGACCCCCTTACCTGCAAGCAGGGCTGCTTTCACTGAGGTGCTGTGGCTTGAAAGGGGCTGGGCCTGGAGGGGCAGGGGGACGCAGAAGGACTCAGATCCTGTGACCTTGGTACAACTTTTCCTATGTGGGAGTGAATGTTACTGGAGATCCTGGTAGCAGTTTTCTCTCCTGCTGCCTTTCTGGATAATGCCTTTTCATTAAAAACAATTATTTTTTAATTTACCTAAACCAAGCCTGTTCAGTCAAATCTTGGCCCAATTCCTGGCAAGCAACAAGGTTACTGCTATTTGGTCCTATACTGGCCTAGTGCTTCCCCTCCCCTTCTCTGAGAGTGCCTGGGAGAGGGGAGCACAGTTAATTAGTGGTGTCTACAGCTGAGCACTTGGCAAACCGTCCTGTCTATGCCCCCAAAGACCCCCATCCTGTCCATTCTCCCCACCCTTCCTCTTCCCCCACCCTCCATTGTACCTCTAAAACATTATACTTTTCCCACGCTCTGTGAGGATGAGAGGGGAGAGCACATTAGTCAACATAGAGGGCAGAGGTTGAAATGAGACATTCTTGTCTAGAGACCCCCCCACCCTAGGTCTTTACCTTGTGCTGGTAACAAGCCAATACTGGAATAAGAACCCCTGTGTCCATGGTGACCCCAAACAAAAGATTCCAGTGGTCCTGAGATTGTTGTAGAGCGAGGAATGGGACAGGCTGCAGGGATTTAAAAACAGACACTGTTCTCCTTAAAGATGAGGGGTGGAGGGATTCCAAGATCCAAAATCTGAGGATAATTTCAGAACAGACTGTGTCACCTGTTAGTTTTTCTTTTGTATTTAATGTGCTTCTTACATATCCTTATTCTGAAGAAGGTTACAATGAGCTCTTTGCTTCCTTTATAAGTTTGCTTAATGTTTTTAGGATAATGTTAACTGTGAGCTTAAAATATTTAGTAAACCATGCTGTAAACAGATGTGCTGTTATCCAGACTTTTTCCATTTATAGACCACAGGCAGAGTAGGTTTAGAATAATTCTTAAGGTCCTTAGGATTTTTAAAAAATATATATATTTTTTATTGTTAGTAATATTATAGATGTCTTCTATTCCCTGCCCTTTACTCCCCTCCTCCCAGCCCCTACCCACCCCCCAGGTCTTCACCATCCTATTGCCCGTGTCCATGGGCTATACGTATAAGTATATAAGTTCTTTGGTTTATCTCTTCTCGTCCCCACAACCCCACAAGGTATGTCAGTCTGTTCCATGCCTCCATGCTTCAGATCTTACTTTGTTGGTCAATTCATTTTGTTCATTAGATTACACAAATAAGTGAGATCATGTGATATTTGTCTTTCTCAGATTGACTTATTTTACTTAGCATAATAGTCTCCAGGTCCATCCATGCTGTCTCAAAGGGTAAGAGATCCCTCTTTTTTATAGCTGCAGAGTACTCCATTGTGTAAATGTCCCACAGCTTTTTTATCCACTCATCTACTGATGGGCACTTAAGCTGTTTCCAAATCTTAGCTGCTATGAACATAGGGGCACATATATTCTTTCTGATTGGTGTTTTGGGGTTTGGGGTTTGGGGACATATTCCAGAAGTGGAATTGCTGGGTCAAACTGAAGTTCCATTTTTAATTTTTTGAGGAAATTCCATATTGTTTTCCATAGTGGCTGCAAATCAGCAGCAGTGCACAGGGTTCCCTTTTCTCCACATCCTCTCCAGCACTTGCCATACTTTTTATAATATCAATCCAGATAAATAATTGTATATGAATGTATTTTTGCAATTCTTTTCTTAAAATCCTCACCCGAGGATATATTTTTATTGATTTGAGAGAGAGAGAGAAACATTGATTACTGCCTCCTGCTTTGGCCCTGACTGGGATTTGAACCCGAAACATTGGTATGTGCCCTGACCAGGACTGAACCTGAAACCTTTCAGTGTATGGGACAACGCTCCAATCAGCTAAGCTATTCGTCCAGGGCCTTTGCAATTCTTGTCTCATATTTTATTTGGAGTATTTTGTCAAGAAACCAAGTACTATCCATAATTATATCATCAGTTATTACTTTTCAAAAGTAATAACTATTGCTCTAGCCACTTTTGATCAGTGGTTGGAGCATCATCCCATACACCAAAATGTTGTCGGTTCAGTTCTGGTCAGGACACATGCAGGTTGCAGTCCAGTCCCTGATCAGGGTGCAAGGCAACTAATCAGTGTTCGCTCACATCATCAATGTTTCTCTATCCTTCTCTCGCTCTCTCTCTCTCTCTCTCTCTCTCTCTCTCTCTAAAAAAACCCATATATTTAAAAAAGAAAACTAGCCCAATCTGGTTTGGTTCAATGGATAGAGCGTTGGCCTGTGGACTGAAGGGTCTTGAGTTCGATTTTGGTTGACATGTACTTTAGTTGCAGGCTCCTCCCCTGCCCTGGCCCTGGTCAGGGCTCATGCATGCAGGAGGCAGCCTATCAATGTGTTTCTCTCATGTTGATGTTCCTCCTTGTCTTTCCCTCTCTCTTCCACTCTCTCTCTAAAAGTCAGTGGAAAAATATCCTCGAATGAGAATTTAAAAAAAGAAAAAAACATACTCTCGGATAGTAAAAATAGAGGAGTGTGTCCTCTTAACAGCAGCATATCCAAACACATCTGTGGGCTTAAAAGTACTCAATGAGTTAAGTTTCTATTTTACACAAGAAACAATTTAAATGATGTACTTTTAAATGTAATAATATGTTGCATGTAACCAGACATGTCATTTCAACATGTACTCAATATAACATGTTATTCATGAGATATTTTGCATTCCTTTTAGGTACCAGGTTGCCAGAATCTGCTGTATATTTCACTCTGATGACACATCTCAATTCTGACTGGCCACATATTCAGTGTTCAGTAGCCAAATCGGGTTCATGACTTTTCTAGTGGACAGTGTAGATCTAGATCCTTCCAAGCGACGTGTGAGGCTAGTATCTCTGTACATCCCACACAGAGAGAGGGCCTTGCCATCTATTGAACACTTACTGTGTGCCAGGCATTGGAATTTATCTCATTAAGTCCCAACGACAGGCTGGGAGGTAGCGGGTGTTCAACCCATCTCATAGCTGAGACAACTGAGGCTCAGGGTGGTGAAGTCACACAGTGGCTGGAACCAAGATCCGCTGCCCCAGGCCTCTGCTGCCAGAGCCCTCAGGGGGAGGCTTAGGCCAGGAGAGGACCAGCAAGGTGGCAGCTGGAGCTGGGCCTGTCTACATGAGCCATGTGCTCAGAAAAATTGTATTTTGGAGATAAGTGCTTAATAAGTTCTCAACCATCATTGGAAGTTGGTTTGAAACTCAGTGAGCCAATAGGAAGCTACCCAGTATTGACTGCTAGCTAGGAGTAAGGAGCCCCTTTGGTTTTCTGCATAGTATTTGTCACATGATCTCCCTTTACCACAGGTATCATCCTACCTTTCATCATCAC
>NW_005355222.1:0-603 GCF_000412655.1 Myotis brandtii | reverse complement strand
TTATTGTTGAAAGTATTACATGTGTCCCCTTTTTCCCTCATGGCCCTCTCAAACTCCCCTCCACACTCAACTCTTCACCAACCTATTGTCTGTGTCTATGGGTGTTGTCATAGTTTTGACAGTTTTTTTGACAGTTTAAGGCAGCGGTTCTCAACCTGTGGGTCACGACCCCTTTGGTAGTCGAATGACCCTTTCACAGGGGTCGCCTAAGACCATCCTGCATATCAGATATTTACATTATGATTCATAACAGTAGCAACATTACAGCAACATTACAGTTTTGAAGTAGCAACAAAAATAATTTTATGGTTGGGTCACAACATGAGGAACTGTATTTAAAGGACCAGAAGGTTGAGAACCACTAGAAGGGAAAAGAGGTCAGTGCCCCTGACTGAATAGTCAGGTATTGCATGTTTTAAAAATTCTTGTGGCACACCTGTTGTAAATAGCTGGTCTAGCTTCATGATTTTATAGTAGTCAGCCACCATGGAGTTTAACCTGGAGAAACTGAAGTTCAGACAGGTAAAGTTTAAGAGAGGGATGTTTGGAGAGAGGGGGAAGGAGAGAGAAAAAGAGAGAGATAGAGAGAGAGAGAGAGAGAGA
>NW_005355221.1:0-566 GCF_000412655.1 Myotis brandtii | reverse complement strand
TCAAAATTACAACTAAAAGACAGAACAACCATCATCAGACCATGGGAAAGCTGGCTGAATGGAAGTCCTACAACTAGACAAGTAAAGAAGAAAGCACACTGAGACTGGTAGGAGGTGTGGAGGCATTAAACAGGCCGATCCGGCACCCATGTGTGCTGCATTTTTAATTTGGAAGGAGATCCTCTATGTGGAGACCGCCTGGAGGAGCAAGGGGTCCCAGCCCCACACCAGCCCCCCATCCCAGGGTCCCAGAGCTGGGAAGAGAAGTCCCCATAAGTACGGGCTGTAAAAACCAGTGCGAATTGGGGCTCAGTGACATAGAGGCTGCTGGAGAGCCAGCTGTTCCTCTTAAAAGGCCGGCACCCGGAACTGAACTTACAAGGTCCCACTTCCTCCTGCTTTCTCTGAGCTCCAGCACCAGGGCGAGGCTTTGGAAGACACAGACACATACAAGGAGGAACTGGATTGTCTACCATTGGGGCAGGAACTCAGGGTGGCTTTCTCCCAGACCGAGGTGCTCACAGGAATCATTGTTCCTATGCTGGGATCTCCCCTGTCAGAAGACT
>NW_005355220.1:0-921 GCF_000412655.1 Myotis brandtii | reverse complement strand
CACCCTGATCGGGGGCAGGGCCAGCTGGCCAACCTCCCATACCCCCTCCCCCCACCAGCCCTGCTCCCAATCGGCCCCCATCAGGGCGGGTGACTGGACCCCACCTGTGCACGAATTCATGCACTGGGCCTCTAGTATACATATAAGATCTTTGGTTAATCTCTTCCCACACATCCCTCATCCTTTCCCTCTCAGATTTATCAGTCTGTTTTATGTTTCCATGCCTCTGATTCTATTTTATTTATCAGTTTATATTTTCATTAGAGTTCTTGTTCATTTATTTTGATTTTTAGATTCAGTTATTGTAGATATGTATTTATTGCCATTTTATTGTTCAGATTTTTTATCTTTTCTTCTTCTTCTTCCTCCCCCTCCTCCTCCTCTTCTTAAAGAATACCCTTCAACATTTCATGTAATATTGGTTTGGTGGTAATGAATTCCTTTAGCTTTTTCTTGTCTGTGAAGCTTTTTATTTTTTAAAAAATATATTTTTATTGATTTCAGAGAGGAAGGGAGAGAGAGATCGAAATATCAGTGATGAGAGAGAATCATTGATTGGCTGCCTACTGCACGCCCCCTGCTGATGATAGAGCCTGCAACCCGAGTATGTGCCCTTGACTGGAATCAAACCCAGGACCCTTTAGTCCACAAGCCAGTGCTCTATTCTCTGAGCCAAATCAGCTAGGGTTGTCTATGAAGCTTTTATCTGACCTTCAATTCTAAATGATTGTTTTGCTGAGTAGAGTAATCTTGGTTGTAGGTCCTTGCTGTTTATCACTTTGAATATTTTTTGCCACTCCCTTCTGGCCTGAATAGTTTCTGTTGAGAAATCAGCTGACAGTTGTATGAGCGCTCCCTGGTAGATAACTAACTGCTTTTGTCTGGCTGCTTTTAAGATTCTCTCTTTGTTTTTAACCCTTG
>NW_005355219.1:0-873 GCF_000412655.1 Myotis brandtii | reverse complement strand
AATATTTAATTTCCATGTATTTGTGAATTTTCAGATTTACCTTTGCTATTGGTGTCTAGCTTTTATAAATTGGGATTGGAAATTATTTCCAACTGCACTCGGGGGTTCCTACAGCCTGGCCTATGCCCTCTTGCAGTCTGGGACCCCTTGGTGGATGTCCAACTGCTGGCTTAGGCTTGCTCCCTGGGGGATTTGGCCCAAGCTTGCAGTCAGACATCCCTCTAGCAGCCTGGCAGCCCTCAGGGGATGCCCACTTGCCAGCGGGGAGCAGGCCTAAGCAGCAGTTGGACATCCTTAGCACTGCTGAGGAGGCGGGAGAGGCTCTCACCACCACCGCTGTACTGGCAGCCATCAACCTGGCTTGTGGCTGAGCAGAGCTCCCCCTGTGGGAATGCACTGACCACCAGAGGCAGCTCCTGCATTGAGAATCTTCCACCTGGTGGTTAGTGTGTGTCATAGTTACCAGTCATTCCCAGTCGTTCTGTTGTTAGGGTTAATTTGCATATTACCCTTTTATTATATGGGATAGAGGCCTGGTGCATGGGTGGGGGCTGGTTGTTTTGCCCTGAAGGGTGTTCCGGATCAGGGTTGGGATCCCATTGGGGTGCCTGGACAACCCGGGTGTGGGGCTGATGGGTGTTTGCAGGCTGATCACACCCCCTTCAGGGTGGGGGTCCCCACTGGGGTGCCTAGCCAGCCTGGGTGAGTGGCTGATGGCTGTTTGCAGCTGGTCACACCCCCTCAGGATGGGGTTCCCCACTGGCGTGCCTGGCCAGCCTGGGTGAAGGGCTGATGGTTGTTTGGAGGCTGGTCAAGACTCCCCCAGTGGGGACCCTCATCCTATGGAGGTGTGGCCAGCCTGGGTGAGGGGCT
>NW_005355218.1:0-856 GCF_000412655.1 Myotis brandtii | reverse complement strand
CAGGCTCATGAGGGGTAGTAGCTATAAAGTAGGAGGAGGACTGTCACGAGGCAAAAGTGCCTCCAACCTCCTTTTCTTCCTATTGTCACCTCCTCGGTGTCTGCTTTTCTTCTAATTCCACCCAGAGTCTTTTGATCGTGTGTGTGTGTGTGTGTGTGTGTGTGTGTGTGTGTGATTGTGTGCGCGCACACACAAATGCTAGTGCTAGATTGTATTGTGTTAACAAAGCCTGAATCCAGTGGTTTGCAGCAGCAAAGGTTAATTTCATAGCCATGTGACTTCAGTGATCTGATGGATCTAAAATGAGTTCCTGTTTTTTTTGATTGTTCATTTTTTTCTTCTTGTAAGGATGAGAGTAAGAACTTCCAAGCTCATATGTCAGAGTGGAAACCAGAAGTTGACATTTTATTTGACAATGGCCTGTGGGGGACATGACTTCTATTTCCCCCTTTCTTACAGCTGCCAATTTCCACATCCAGGTGGTTCTGGGGAGTGTGGGTCAAGGCCCCAGAGTGGATGTGTCAGCACATCTCACTGGCCTGGCTCACAGTGATGATGGTTGTATGTGGACATGTGACTTCAGTAAGTTTAATAAAATTCTTTTTATTAGTCACAAGAAAAAAATTTTGTTTTCATATGTCTCTTGGCCTTATGAAAACGTGCTCAAAGTCACTAATCACCTGAGAGATGCAAATCAAAACAACAATGAGGGTCCTAGCCGGTTTGGCTCAGTGGATAGAGTGTCGGCCTGCGGACTGAAAGGTCCCGGGTTCGATTCCGGTCAAGGGTACATGCCCAGTTTGGGGCATTGATCCCCAATAGGGGGCATGCAGGAGGTAGTCAATCAATGATTCTC
>NW_005355217.1:0-916 GCF_000412655.1 Myotis brandtii | reverse complement strand
TGATGCTCTATCCACTGAGCCAAATCGGTTAGGGCAAATTGCTCTTATTTTTGACAACTGAGTTTGCCTTGTCATTGTTTAGCTTTCTCCAAAAAGTTGTCCAGTTGTGTGCAAAGATGGAGATCTGTAAAGATTGGATGCATTTAATTATTCAATCCTTAGGGGACTTCATGCATTCAGAAAATTGACTTTCTTCAACATATTTCAAGCCAGATTCATGCTTCAGGATGTTCTTCATTTGAAATAATAACTGTGCAAGAACCAACGTGTGAATTTCCATTTAATTTAGTAATCAGGATCCTGAAAAATTCACAGAAATATATTTGGGTTCATGTACTAAAGCCACTTTGCAAATTTGATTTTCTGAATCTAAATGTTTTAATTTTGCTAATCAAGTTCAACAATACTGCACTTAGATGTGAACATTTTTATTGGTTTCTAAAAAAACAACAAAAAAACAGCAACACCAAAAACTTATCCATAATGAGTCCCCAAACAATCAGATTAGTCTAACTAATTGTGAATGCTAAGTACCAATTCTAAGTTAATGAATGACCAAGAATATTAATAAAATCAATTCTGTTCTATTCAGGAACACCTAGTATCATATAAAAATAGTGGTGATAAAAAGTATTCACTTATGTACTTAACTTCCTTGTTATAAGAAAAAACAACAATAAGATTAAATTGAGCCCTAGCCGGTTTTGCTAAGTAGATGTTGGCCTGCGGACTGAAGGGTCCCAGGTTTGATTCAGGTCAAGGGCACATGGACTGAAGGGTCCCAGGTTCGATTCAGGTCAAGGGCACATGCCTGGGTTGCAGGCTCAGTCCCCAGTAGGGGGCGCGCGGGAGGCAGCCAATCAATAATTCCCTCTCATTATTGATGTTTCTCTCCCTTTCTGAAATCAATAAAAAT
>NW_005355216.1:10515-10873 GCF_000412655.1 Myotis brandtii | reverse complement strand
ATAAGCACCCAGGCCAACTGGCCCATGAAGTTCTCCTTATGGAAAGCCCTGGATAACATACATAACTGACCTCAGGAGCCACTCTCCTTTTCACTTTTATCACGCTAGCACCTGTTCTTAAGTTTTCCACAGCCTGTTTTTGTAAAGAGGCTTTATCAGTAGGGTGATGGTAGCCCCATAAAAAGATATGTCTACATTCTAACCCTCATTACCTGTAAACGTGACCTTATTTGAAAAATGGCTCTTTATAGATATAATGATCTCAAGATGAAATCATCCTGGATTATCCAGTTGGACCCTAAAACCAATGACCAGGGTTCTTATAAGATATACAGTGGAGAGGCACAGAGAAAAGAAG
>NW_005355216.1:8234-9603 GCF_000412655.1 Myotis brandtii | reverse complement strand
ACAATTCCACAGCCTCTCTCCTCCCACAGCAGGAACAGACCCTCCCTTCTGTCTGCTCAGCTCTCAGGATTCTGCTTTATTTCCACCTTAGCATTTCCTCTTCTCTGTGAAGCATTGACAGAGCGAGGCAGCCTTGCAGAGCAGAAAAGCACTGACTTAGAGTCAGGAGGTGTGAGTTCTATTTCACTCTTCTACAGCTGGTGCCTGATGGACCTGGAACTTTTCTAACATTCTGTGGGGCTTTTTCTCATCAGCACAAGAGTGAGTAGAAGGAGATCTCAGAGAATGCTCACGGAAGAACAGGTGCCATGGATCAAGTGCCCAGGACCAGTGCACCTGCTGTCTGCTGGGCTCCTCACTCTTATTATTTTTCCCTCATTAGCAGGAAATGGCCTTTTAAACTGTTCTTGCATTTATTGCATTAAATTCCAGATTATTTTTACTGTGTCCCAAAATAAGACAGGCCTTTTACATTGTGATCCAGCAATTTTTGAATTTTTGCACACAAACACAGAAACACAGACACACACACACACACACACACATACACACACACACACACACACACCCACACACCCCTGAACAAAGGGAACCATATACCCTCACTATGTATGATGCACTCTCATTTTCTTATGGGCCTTCTTGACTTTTTTTCTATTTCACCATTCTGGATCCTTTTTGAGTCTTTAATACCTAAAACCAGTGTCATCTCAGGGCTTTGGCACTGCCTCTTTTCTTACATAATCCTCCTTCCCCAACTAACCTCATGTCACCCCCTCTGTCTTCTTTGAGGTCTCTGTTCAATTGTCACCTTGTTGGCAGGGCTTCCTGAACTCCCAGTATAAAATAACACCCATCCACTCTCTTTTATACCTACTTTTTATATCTTCACATGACACCATCTAACTTGGTAGATGACATATTTGTTGTATATATTCTTTCACTATCATTATACTCTAGGAATTTTGTATCTGAGCAACCTGTACACTTTCCCTAGAGGTGGGAAATATTAATAAATATTACTCAAGTTCATGAAAGCATTTCTCATAAAAACAGTGTAATCCACAACCACCTTGGAAACAAAGTTTGAGGAAGACAGGAATTCCTAATCAGAGATGTCATGGGGGATGATACGTACCAAAAATAAATATTGTTGTTTTATTACAAAATGTAATTGTAGCATTTCAACTATGCTTGTAATGGCCATTTGTGTAAAAACTAATCATGCTAATTTTTCTTTCCAACTAGTCACCTCCACCCCATGGGACCTAGGAATGATACTCTGATTTCAGAATTTCTTCTTCTGGGATTTTCAGAGGAACCAGCACTGCAGCCCCTCATATTTGGGCTTTTCCTCTCCATGTACCTG
>NW_005355216.1:0-7792 GCF_000412655.1 Myotis brandtii | reverse complement strand
CATCAGCTCAGGGGAAGTATAAGGCATTTTCTACCTGTGCGTCTCACCTCTCAGTTGTCTCCTTATTTTATGGTACGATCTTAGGAGTTTATCTCATCTCTGCTGCTACCCAGAGCTCACACTCAAGTATAGCAGCCTCAGTGATGTACACGGTGGTCACACCCATGCTGAACCCCTTCATCTACAGTCTCAGGAACAAGGACATAAAGAGGGCCCTGAAAAGATTCTTAGGGATGGCAGGTACAAAGGGGACAATCAATCCGGGGTAAAAAGTGCCCTTGATTTTCGGGCTACAGAACTAAAAACTAGAAATTATGATTCCTTTATCACTTTGTGTTTTTTAGACTTGCTCCTTTTGTTTTTTTTAAAACATATTTTTATTGATTTCAGAGAGGAAGGGAGAGGGAGAGAGAGAAAGATCAGTGAGGAGAGAATAGTATTGATCGGCTGCCTCCTGCCTACCCCCTCCTGGTGATCAAACCCACTACCCGGGCATATGCCCAGACAGGAAATCCAGTGGAGCCCTCCTGGTTCATAGGTCAACGCTCAACCACTGAGAACACAGGCCGGGCCAGACTTGTTCCTTTTATACTGTCCTTCAATTTCCTTTGTTTATTTTAACTTCTCTATACAATTTAAGTAATCATTTTATTAAGCTTTCTGCTTTGTCTGTTATATAGACAGTTTTTTTCTTTGTCCTTTTTTAACCTTCACAAAGTTTTTTCCAATCTTGGTCAGAAATAGTGAGAAGTTTTCATTTACTTCACTAGAAACATTGATTTCTTAAGAATAATTTCTTCTCAAATGACATATATCATTGTAAAAAATTTGTTCTTGTTTTGTAAGTAGAATAGTAATAAGTGGTATTACTCATGTAGATAAACTGCACTTGGCTACATAATCCATTATATAATTTCATTCCACAAAATCTGAATCCTCAGTTTTCACCATGTGTCCCTCATTCTCTGTACATTGGTACCTTAACTGCTCTTCCTGATATTATAGATTTTATCATTGTTCCCTATAAGTCTCTGTCTATTGATAGTGAGGCAATAGGATAGGGATGACTGGCCACTGGCCTGGTTCCTACTACTTGTTCCTCAGACCAGAGTCAATGTCCTGGGTGGATGGACTCTTGTGGTCCTTCTTATAATTACAACAACCGTCATGGAACTATGAGTTTATTACTCACAGTCCTGTACGCCCAAAAGCCACACAGGAAGCTGTGTGTATGCATGTGTGTGTGCGAAAGAGAGTGAAATGGACTTGGTCTGAAGGATTCTGCCTGTATTGGGGACCAAGGGCAGGAAGGCTATGGTTTTGTGGGTTTGCTTTTTAAAAACGTATCTTTATTATTGAAAGTATTACAGATGTCCTCCTTCCCCTCCCCTCACCCCCTCATTGACCTCACTCCTCTCTCCCATCCCCTCCTCAGGCCTTCACCCCACTATTATCTGTGTCCATGAGTTATTCATATATGCATATAGGTTCTTTGGTTAATTCCCCCCATTTCCCTCTGAAGATCCACAGTCTGTTGCATGATTCCATGTCTCTGGATCTATTTTGTTTGTCACTTTATTTTGTTCATGGATTTCACAATTAAGTGAGGTCATGTGATACTTGTCTTTCTCTCAGTGACTTATTTCACTTAGTATAATACTTTCCAGGCCCCTCCATGCTATTTCAAAGGGTAAGAGATCATTCTTTTCCAAACTGCATAGTATTCCATTGTGTAAATGTACCACCATTTTTTTTGTCATTCTTCAATGGATGGGCACCTGGGCTGTTTCCAGATCTTAGCTTTTGTAAATAACACTGCTATGAGCATAGAGGTACATATATTCTTTCTGATTAGTGTTTCAGACTTCTTAGGTTATATTCCTAGAAGTGGGATGACTGGGTCAAATGGCAGTTCCATTTTTTTTTCTGAGGAACTCCACACTGTTTTTCATAGTGGCTGTATCAGTCTGCAATCCCACCAGGAGTGTATTAAGGTTCCCTTTCTCCACATCCTTACAAGCACTTGTTGTTAATTGATGTATTGATAGTAGCCATTATGGCAGGTGTGAGGAGGCACCTCATTGTATTTTAATTTGCATCTCTCTGATGATTAGTGACGTTGAGGATTTATTCATATGACTGTTGGCCATTTGTGTGTCCATCTTTGGAGAAGTGTCTGTTTAGGTCTTCTGCCCATTTTCTGATTGGCCTGTTTGTCTTCTTTTGTTGAGTTGTATGAGTATTTTATATATTTTGGGTTCGCTTTTTATTTGAAACCTAAGAGCAGGAATTGAGGCAGAGGAAGGAAAAGCAGGGTCACTCATGTGGTCAGTTGTCTAGGTTACTCAGAGTTTTCAAAAGGGGAATTTTATGACATGTTAATTTTTGTGTCAATATGACAGAAATTCTGTGTCTGTGCCTGTGTGTAATTCCAAATGACCTTTGCTCCCTATATGTATCCATTGTCTAATGTGAAGTTTCTCCCTTTGCTTGTTTTGAAAATGCTTTTAATTAAAAATAAAATTGTATATATTAATTGTTCCAAAACAAAACAATGAAATCTATAATAATAAAAGCATAATATGGTAATTAAACCAGACATCTGAACGTCTTTCTAGACATCATTCTGGACATCCGTCTGGACAAAGCTGTGGTGGAGGGGGCCAAGGCAGTGGCAGTTAGGGGCAATCAGGCAGGCAGGCAGAGTGGTTAGGGGTGATCAGATAGGCAGGCAAGTGGTTAGGGTCAATCAGGCAGGCAGGCGAGTGGTTAGGGGCGATCAGGCAGGCAGGCAGTGGTTAGGGGCGATGAGTAAGGCAGGCAGAGTGATTAGGGTGATCAGGCAGGCAGGTAGATGAGCAGTTAGGAGACCGTGGTCCCGGATTGTGAGAGGGATGTCCGAGTGCTGGTTTAGGCCCAATCCCGAAGGGCCTAAACCTGCATTTGGACATCCCCTGAGGGGTCCCAGATTGTGAGAGGGTGCAAACCGGGCTGAGTGACCTCCCCCCTCGCCCCCGCTGACGTGCACAAATTTCGTGCACCAGGCCTCTAGTTTAAAATAAAAGAGGAACTTCATGGGTGAAGGCAACATGAGTGCTTATGCAGTAGCTTTGTCATGCACCTAGCAAAATAGTTATTTGTGATGGATGTATTTGAAGCAAAAGCTTATTCAAACACACTACTGTATTTTATACCTAATTTCCAGGTTTCAATGATGTAATTAGCTGAGCATCCAGAAAAGCTACCATAGTTACTGGCAAAACTTGTTTATCAAATATCTATCTGCAGGGGGAATCTACTTGGAAATATACATGAGAGGTTCAGAGACAGGAAGAGACAGTGAGGTAGTATATATATGACATTCTGAGCTAAAGATGAGGTAAAGCTCCTGAGGCTTCAGAAGGGAGGAAGGACATTGCAGGACAATAAGAAAAAAAGATGTTCAGTAATTAGAAATTTGCCCTGCCCTATATATAGGTCATAAAATGTTACTAGTATCTCTGATGATAACTCTTATTATTGGCAAGACCAAAATTTAAATTCTTTGAGGGAGAGGTAAAAGTTTCTTTTGGACTCACAGGGTCTCAGGTGCCTTCAGCTCAAAAATAATCCCAGTACATGTCTTGGTGTGACTCATTCTGAACCCTTACAATAGTGACCCAGTTTCATTCTTTTGCCTGTGGTTGTCCAGTTTTCCCAGCACAGTTTATTGGAGACACTGTCCTTTCCTCATTTAGCATTCTTGGTTCCTTTCTCCTAAATTAAGGACCTTATTTGTGTGTGTGTTTATTTCTTGGCTCTGTATTCTTTTCCATTGATCTTTTTGTTTGTTTTTATGCCAGTACCATACTGCTTTCATTACATTAGCTTTACAATATAGCTTGGGTTGCTTACAGCTTTGTTTTGCTTTCTCAGAATTGCTTTGCTTAATCAGGGTCTTGTGCAGTTCCACACAAATTTTAAGTTTGTTCTATTGTTGTGACAAAATTACTCTTCAGCCTTCAGGTGTTAAGATAGTGAAATTCTATTTCTAAATGCTACTGACTTGCACATATAAACTGCCTCACATCCAGCCAAGTTGAGATCTTGCTGTTCTCATAGCTGGTCAAGGTGGCTATAGTAGGGGCCAATCAGTTGCCCCAGGTTGGAATCTGCCTCTGAATGTGGTTGTATAATTGGTTGAACGATATCTTAGAAATAAGAACACTTGTTCATGCACTGCTTTAGCAGCAGAAGAAGAATACTGATTAGGAGAGCAGACTCTGGAGCTAAGTAGCCTGTGTTTGTGCCCTAGTTTCAGCACTTACTAGCTGTGTGACCTTGGGCAATTTGCTTAACCTTCCGGTTCCTCAATTTTACTTAATAAAGTTATTGTGTCAGTTAGTGATTCTCATGTATGAATTTGCCTCAGTACTCCATAACTTAAAGTGTGTATGCAGGGGTCACTGGGAAGATCCGGTCTCTCTTACGCTTCTGGTCAGGGCAGTGGCTCGGCTGACCTTGGATGAGTCTCTCACACAAGCTTTGGATTGACTGGTGGCTGGCTTGTCTAGTGGCTTCAGCTGGAACACTGGGGCTGGAGGTTTATTCCAGATGGTCTGGGCTTGTTTACTAAGGTACACAAGCCTTGGCAGAGTTCCAAGAGACAGATGTGTGCAAGTCTCAGAATTAGCGCAACATCACTCCTACCACATAATTCTGGTCAAAGAAACCCATAAGATTGAAGGGGTGGGCAAGCAGACTCAATCAATTATTGGGAGTGGGGGGGGGCGTGAAAGTCATACTGCAAAGTGAGAGAATATAAGGAGTCCACAGATAGGGGTCCTTGATGCAATCAATCTTCATCATTGTTAATCTATTCTATTAGCTTTCTTTGGTAAAGGAATTTGTGTTGAAATTGTACATTAAGTAGAAGAAAAAAATCTAAAATCAATTTGGTGATTCTGCTCCATTAACAGATCTAGTGAATTCCCAATTTCATAAAATTGAAACGAAGCCAGAATCCCTTCTCAACCAAACCCCTACCCCCAATGTCTCATTTGCAAGGAAACAGACCTGAGTACCTTTTCCTTATATTCACTGAAGTAACTTTTAGAGACATAAATCAGGGTCTTGTGGCGCTAGTCCCCTCTCTGGAATTTGTGATAACATAGCGACACATACCTTGAGTTGGTTTTATGAGAACTAAAATGTTCAACCAGATAGAAACCACTGACTCTCATGAAGCACAGTCACATAAACCCCATTCTAGATGACTTTGGATAACTGATGATCACAACTCCTAAAAGAGCTCATTGTAACACCTGCTCCAACCAATCAGAATATACACATGAGCTGATCACCCATTGACCCCTACCCCCAATTGTTCCTCTTTTTTTTTTCCCCCATAACTCCCCTCCTCCCAGTTCCCACCCCACCCTCTGTCCTCATCCATAGGTGCACGATTTTTGTCCAGTTTCTTCCCGCATCTCCCATTCCCCTTTCCCCGCCAAGAATAGTCAGTCCATTCCCTTTCTATGTCCCTGATTCATTATAATCACCAGTTCATTCTGTACATCAGATTATTTATTCACTTGATTCTTAGATTCACTTGTTGATAGATGCATGTTTGTTGTTCACAATTTGTATCTTTACCTTTTTCTTCTTCCTCTTCTTAAAGGATACCTTTCAGCATTTCGTATAATACTGGTTTAGTGGTGATGAACTCCTTTAGCTTTTCCTTATCTGTGAAGCTCTTTATCTGACCTTCAATTCTGAATGATAGCTTTGCTGGATAAAGTAATCTTGGTTGTAGGTTCTTGGTATTCATCACTTTGAATATTTCTTGCCATTCCCTTCTGGCCTGCCAAGTTTCTGTTGAGAAATCAGCTGACAGTCGTATGGGTATTCCCTTGTAGGTAATTGAGTCTCTTTCTCTTGCTGCTTTTAAGATTCTCTCTTTGTCTTTTGCTCTTGGCATTTTAATTATGATGTGTCTTGGTGTGGTCCTCTTTGGATTCCTTTTGTTTGGGGTTCTCTGCGCTTCTTGGACCTGTAAGTCCATTTCTTTCACCAGGTGGGGGAAGTTTTCTGCCATTATTTCTTCAAATAGGTTTTCAATATCTTGCTGTCTCTCATCTTCTGGCACCCCAATTATTCTGATGTTTGTACGCTTGAAGCTGTCCCAGAGGCTCCTTACACTATCTTCGTATTTTCGGATTCTTTTTTCATTTTGCTTTTCCGGTTGGGTGTTTTTTGCTTCTTCGCATTTCAAATCTTTGGCTTGATTCTTGCGCTCCTCTGGTCTGCTATTGGGTGTCTGTATAATATTCTTTATTTCAGTCCGTGTATGCTTAATTTCTAGTTGGTTCTTTATCATAGCATCGAGGGTCTCATTAGTTTTCGTGACTCTCTCCTCAAGTTTATTGACAGCTTCTAGCACATTTTTGCAAGCCCTCAAAATTGCGATTTTTAGCTCTATATCCTCCATTTCTGTCATGTTTTTTTGTCTCCGCATTTTTTATGCTTTCTTGGTGCACCCCCTAGTGGTCTTTGTGCGCAGTCTTGTTCTAGTTGAGCCTTGATTGTTGTAGTTAATACTAGAGGGATTTGACCACCAGGCCGACTGGCTGTGTGAATCAGCTGTGTCTGCCGCGGAAAACTTCTGTCCTCTGGGGAGGTGCTAATCTAGCCTTTGCCTGAGGCGATCCGGCAAATGGCTCTGCGCAGGGCTTGGGCGGGGCGGGCTCAACAGGGCGGGCGGAGGGAGCCGTTATGGTGCCCTCAGTCCTGTTCCCAGAGGCTCTGCTTCTCAGAACCCCCGGAACCGCTGCAAACCTCGGAGGGAAAGCTGCCTTCCAACTGATGCCAGACACTCCCGCTTCTCCCGTTTGGGTCCGAGTCCCCAGCGATTCGCCCGTATCTGGAGCTCAGAGTCTGAGACTCCCCCCTGACCGAAAACGACAACCGCGCTCTCAGCCACCAGCCCGCTTTGCGCGCGCACCTCCGCACCTGAGTATTTTCCACACTGCGCCTCCTCTGAGCCTCGGTGTGCTGTTATTTTTCCTTCTAGTTGAAGAGTCTCTCCTCAGCCAGCCTTCCTGTGGTTCTGGGTGATGTTCGTTCCGTCTTTTCGTTGTATTTTTGAAGTGGTTGTTTGCGGCAGCAGTCTCCGGTGTTTACCTATGCCGCCATCTTGGTGGAGTCCGACTTTGAGGTCTTTGTGCGTTAATATAGGAAATGTAATTTGTTACTAAAATTTAGGTCAACCTTCTGCGTTACATCATTGTATCTAAATCTCTAAATTATTTTAGTTTCATAGTAATTGAATCATTCATTCTTTAATTACTATTGTCACCAAATTTCTTTAAAATTTTCTTTCAACATTAAAGGTAAGAATATTAGTGTGTCTGTGTTATGTCTTTGTGTGTTGTGTTCATTTTATAGAGAATCACGTACAAATGTACATACATGTATACATACCTACACTTCTTACTTATGGAAGAGTTATTAGACATACTCTATGTTTAAAAAATATTTTATTTATTTCTACCAGTATCTACCAGAATTAGGTTTATTATTCCACATCTCCAGCAGAATTAAGGAAACAGAGGATCAGGCTAATTACATTTTTAACAATTATATAACGAAGATATTAAAGCTTTTGTGTGTTTTTGAGTTACGTATATGAACCTATGCAGTATGTACTCTTATTAAAAAATTTGTTTTATTGCTTAAAGTATTACAAAGAATAGCACATGTGTCTCCTTTTTTCCTCCTCCCTTGACCTTCCCCCAGCCTCCCCTACCCCCCA
>NW_005355215.1:0-838 GCF_000412655.1 Myotis brandtii | reverse complement strand
TTAAATCTTTAATCTGTTTTGAGTTGATTTTGTGTATACCATGATGTAAGATAAGAGTCCAACATCCTTTTTCATGTTGCAGGATATTTTTGTTGGTTTTTGTTTGTTATTTTGTACCTCAATAAAGTTGTATAGACAAACAAAAACAGAAAATAAATAAGGTGGTGCTGAACTTATAACCTAAAATGCTTTTGGTTTTCTTTTTCTTTCTCTATTCCACCTTCTTTATCCCAAGTATCACTATAAATTCATTTTAGTTGCTGGGCTGATACATGATAGCTGATGTGACTATTTCAAATGCTGAAAGCTTTTACAATATTTAGTGTACAAGAAATATATAAAAGTGCTACTATGTGGCTGTGTCAGAGACAGCCTGAGCACTGCTCAGCACTGCTACTCTGAGTGGCTCTGAGTCCATATATTCTTCTACATTCTCCCATTCGGCTACGCTACACAGGTCAATTCTCGGTGGCAGGGTAGATGGAGAAGCGATGAGAAGTTGTGGGTGTATGAGAACGAGTCTTTACTGCAGAAGTCAAGGGCCATATATAGCCATCAGACAAAACAGTCCTTTACAGCAAAGTCCATGAAACAGGCAGCCATACACCTGCTGGTAAATACATATCTTTCCTGCAAAGCACCATTAATCTCTGTACCCACAGTTATTATCTGAGCAGCCGCATGCTGCCCCTAGGCTTATAGCTTTATGTAGCAATAGTACCTGAGCTCTCCCTTAGAGCTACAGCCTCAGCAGCCTCTCCAGCACACTCTGGCTCAGCAGCTCTTCCCGTCTCCCCTGCACAGCACACTGGCTGGTTAACACGGTAGCTATATCTGA
>NW_005355214.1:0-303 GCF_000412655.1 Myotis brandtii | reverse complement strand
AAAGACAATATGGGAGTTTTAAATTTTTATTTATTGAGTTTTAGAGAGGAAGGAAGAATGAGAGAGAGAGAGAAAGAGAGAGAGAGAGAGAGAGAGAGAGAGAGATTTGTTGTTCCACTTATTTATGCATTCATTGGTTGATTCTTGTATGTTCCCTGACTGGAGACTGAACCCACAACCTTGGCTTATGAGGATGATGCTCTAACCAACTGAACTACCTGACCAGGGCCACAATATGGAAGTTTTAATGGCATTTTAATGTGGGAAGAATGGGATATATTATTTTTATTTTATTTTTTTAAA
>NW_005355213.1:0-487 GCF_000412655.1 Myotis brandtii | reverse complement strand
AAGAACCAGGGTCAGCTAAGGGAGTAAATGTTTATACAAAGAGTCTAATAAGAAATTCACTTGCTTGCAACAATGTTATTATTTCCATAAATTGTGCGTTTAATGATGAGTCTTCTTCCTTATGGTAATTAGACCTTTAAAAGTCACCACGAGTAATAATATAAACCTTCATTTGTGACTTAGATAATTATGTGCATGTATGGGAGGCCAAGAGGTTGTGGATGGGCACCATCACAAACTTATCACCTCTCCAGGCCCCAGGAGGTATAAATAGCCTTGCTCAGGTTAGGTCTGCACATCCAGACCTGCACAGACAATCTATACTAATAAAAGGGTAATATGCTAATTAGACCGGGTCGACCAGCCATCTTTCGGATGTCTGACTTCCTTCTGGACAAAGCCATGGTGGTGGGGGGTCGAGGTAGAGGCAGTTAGGGGTGAGATCAGGCTAGCAGGGGAGAGCAGTTAGGGGTGATCAGGCCGGCAG
>NW_005355212.1:0-616 GCF_000412655.1 Myotis brandtii | reverse complement strand
GCATGGGATTAGCATGTCTCTCTGTGTTCTGTCGTGTCTTTCATTCCTGCATGGTCTCCAGCTCTTTTGGAATCCCCCCCCCATTTCCCTTTGTAACCCCTAAATTCTCTGAGTCTTTTTGTCGAAGGAGCTGACCTAGGAGTTGGGCCCCCGATACATGACAGTTTCCTTAAAGAATCTAGTTTCTTTTTCTACGTAAAAGGGTTTCTCAGCAAGGAGGACGGTGAAGCAGGAGACCTGCGAGGGAGGTACCGCCTTGCGGACAGGGGTCTCTGGTCCATAGGATAATGGTGTGAAGGCCTACGGAGTGTTTCCTGTGAGCCGGGCCTTCCCTTAGTATGACATGTGTGTGCACACGTTCTCCCTCCACTGCAGTTGACGCTTCCCAGTTTAAAAGGTGGTGACTAGGGCCCAGCCGGCATCGCTCAGGGGTTGAACATCGACCTATGAACCAGGAGGTCAAGGTTCGATTCCAGGTCAAGGGCAAATGCCCGGGTTGCGGGCTCGATCCCCAGTAGGGGGTGTGCAGGAGGCAGCTGGTCAGGGACTCTCTCTCATCATTGACGTTTCTATCTCTCTCCCCATTCCCTTCCTCTCTGAAATCAATAAAAATATA
>NW_005355211.1:171261-174500 GCF_000412655.1 Myotis brandtii | reverse complement strand
CCCCCCCCCCCCAGTAAAAAAATTTTTGTGCACCGGGCCTCTAGTCCTATATAATAAAAGAGAAACATGCAAATTAACCAATCCTCTGCTATAATCAAGCCATGCCCACTAGCCATACCATAAGCCAATTGGGAGCAAGCATGCAAATTAAACCAACTAAGATGGCAGGGGCCACAGTGCTGGAGCAAGCAGGAGACTTGGTTTGCCCCCAGCGATGGAGGAAGCTATGCTTCCCACCTGCCCTGGCTGGCCCTCGGCTCCACTCAAGGCTCCAAAGTTTTAATTATAGAAGTTAAATAAATCTCAAAAAACAAAAATGACAAAAAGAAGAGCCTGGGAGCTTGGGTTTCTGGAGGGCATGGCCAGCCTGAAAACAGCCCTCAGCTTCTCACACAAGCTGGCCAGGCACCCCAGCAACACCCCTACCCTGATCCGGGACACCCTTCAGGGCAAACCAGCCAGCGCCCATCCATGCACCAGGCCTCTATCCTATATAATAAAAGGGTAATATGCAAATTGACCCTAACAGCAGAGGGACTGGGAATGACTGGTCACTGTGACACACACTGACCACCAGGGGGCAGATGCTCGATGAAGGAGCTGCCCCCTGATGGTCAATGTTCTCCCACAGGGGGAGCTTTGCTCAGCCACAGCCAGGCTGATGGCTGCCAGTACAGCGGTGGTGGTGGGAGCCTCTCCCACCTCCTCAGCAGTGCTAAGGATGTCTGACTGCAGCTTAGGCTTGCTCCCCACAGCAAGTGGACATCCCCTGAGGGATCCCTGGCTGCCAGAGGGATATCTGACTGCCAGCTTGGGCCCGATCCCCCAGGGAGCGGGCCTAAGCCAGCCGGTGGACATCCTTTGAGGGGTCCTAGACTACAAGAGGGCACAGGCCGGGCTGAGGGGACCCCCCTCCGAGTGCACAAATTTTTGTGCACCGGGCCTCTAGTAATAATATAAAATTAAAATTAAACAGTGAAATGTCGTTTCATTCCACCGAGTTTTAATTTCCCATGTGGGCTGGTTTAAGATCCCATTCTTCTGTACTGTCTGCCACTTCTTAGTTTCCTGTTGCTGGGACTGAAGGCCTCTCTGATCTCTCAGGGACTTTTCAGATTTTTTTGTATCCTTTGTACTACTCAGGGTGTACTCTGGGTGTGGCTGTCTCAAGTTGCCTGGAGAATGCAGGGAGGGACTATCTCTTCAGGAGAAAATGGCTCCCTAGGTCCAGCAGGTCACGTATGACTCAGTGCCAGACTTGTGGACACATTTCCCCAACCCTATCCTCTCCCCAGACTCTACAAGTTTGTACCTCCAACTGCATCTCAGTCACAGGTGAGTGTTTGTATTTGAAAGGTCCTATGAACTATGTTTAGCAAATAAAAGCAAAGACCAAAAAGAGGGTGGAAAGAGCTGCACCACTTCGAATCCCTTTCTCTCCAGCACAGCACAGCTTGGGCAGCCATACAGCTTGCCCCTTCTGGGCTCAGTCTCTCATGGCTGTGGACTTAGATATAGAATCTCCTGCTGCCTGCAGTCCTACGGACCTCCTTTCCACAGTCAGATGCTATGCCCATCCCAAAAACTATGGCCTCGCTACCGTGCAGCTTCATTCTGACCCACTGGGCTCAGAGGTCTTGTAGTTCTCTCCAGCCCAGATCCTTGATTTTACCATCCCTAGGCATCCTCTGCCCTTATCAGCAGCGAATTGTCTCACTAGCTGTGTCTACTTGCCAATTCAGGGTGGATCTTATTCAATTTAGTTGCTCCAGGACAAAGCTTGGGACACATCCACCATTCTGCCACCATTTTTGTGTGGTGGTAAATTTTGTTTTGTTCTTTTTCTTCCTCTTTTTACTTTCATTAAGTTCACAGTACTTGAAATTCTAAGTCCTCTCACTAAACAAATGTATGGATTTCCATGAAAGTATCCCAGACCCATAAAATTCCATATTCAACTCATTGATGTTTGCAAATCTACCATTAAGTCATTTATTATTTTGAGTTAAGGTCACATGGCTCCTTGGAACAAAATGTTTAGAGAAATATATCAAGTAATATCTGTAATATCACATTAGTACAAATCAATAAATAGATCACTAGCTAGTGATAGATAATAATTCACAAAGAGTTTATTTTGTTTCTGAGATTGTTTGAAGTGCTTTATGTGCAGTATCCAATTAAATACTTAACAAAATCTTATGTATGGTGTTTGCTTTCTGAAATCTATTCTAGGTGATTATCTTAAGATAATCATTGTAATGTTATTCCTCTTCGTTTTGAGTTGAGTGTAGGCATGTGACCAAATTCTATCCAAAAGGAAGTTTGTGGAGTATCTTTTAGAAACACCTTCCTTACTTCTAAAAAAATATACAAAAACCAGACCATCTATTTTCCTGGGTGTGATGCCTGCAGTTAATGCAACCACACTGCCACCAGAAAAATGACCTAGGGGAGAGATAGAAAATGAAAATAACTAACTGAAAAAGGTGAAGTGATTGAGGACTATGAATTGGTCATTACAAAATAAAGTGTAGCACAGGGAATATAGTCAATAATATTGTAATAACTAAGGTGTCATGTGGGTACTAGAAATATTGGAGTAAGACTTTGTAAAGTAGATGACTGTCTAACCACTATGCTTTACACCTGAAATTAATACAAAATACTATTTAATGTAAACAGTAATTGAAATTTTAAAAAAATTGAGTTCTGGCCCTCATTGGTTTGGTTCAGTGGACAGAGCACCAGCCTTCAGACTGAAAGATCCTGGATTTGATTCCAGTTTTGGGCTCAATTCCTAGTAGGGGGCATGCAGGAAATAGCCTATTGATGATTCTCTCTCACCATTGCTGTTTCTAACTCTCTCTCCCTCTCCCTTCCTCTCTGAAATCTATATATATGATACACAATGCTACCAAGCTCATTGTGTATCAGTTGGAATACCTTCTACTGAAAGTAATTTTAAATATCAACACTAATAAAAGAGAAACATGGTAATTAGCGTATGACCGTTACCCTTCCCATTGGCTAGTCAGCATATCCTTATGCAAATTAACTGCCAGCTAAGATGGCGGCAGGCAGCCTTGCACTGAAGCGAACAGGGAGGCTTGCTTGCTCCAGTGACTGCGGACTCCAACGGACTCCAACGTTCCCCGCCTGACTTGCCGGCCTCTCAGCTGCAACTCTAAGCAACTATGTTGCAAATATAGAAGCTAAACAAAACCCCAGAAACCTGC
>NW_005355211.1:163989-171219 GCF_000412655.1 Myotis brandtii | reverse complement strand
GCTCTGTGTGTGACAGGGGGCGGGGCCACAACCTCCCTATCTGCCCTGCTCTGTTCATGACAGGGGAAGGCGCCCCAACCCCTGATCAGCCCTGCTCTGTGCCTGATAGGAGGGAGCTCCCCAACCCCCTGATCGCCCTGCAGCTCTGTGTGTGACAGGGTGCTGCGGATCAACCCCCTGATCGGCCCTGCTCTGTGCCTGATAGGGGGTGGCGCCGCAACCTCCCGATCCACCCTGCTCTGTGCATGACAGGGGGCGGCGCCCCAACTCCCCAATCGGCCCTGCTCTGAGTCTGACCAGGGGCTGCACCTAGGGATTGGGCGTGCCCTCTGCCACCCGGGAGCAGGCCTAAGCCAGCAGGTCGTTATCTCCCGAGGGGTCCCAGACTGCGAGAGGGCACAGGCCAGGCTGGGGTACCCCTCCTCCCCCCCTGAGTGCACAAATTTTTGTGCACTGGGCCTCTAGTATAAATATATATATAGACTCCTGAGTGGAACTACTGAGTTATTGATGATACTTCACCTAGAACCACCTTGTCATTCCTGGGTAGTCCAGTTTGAATTGGGGTTTCCTCTTACTTTCAGTAGAAGGTATTCCAACTGATACACAATGAGCTTGGTAGCATTGTTGCCCTCATTCTACTGGTGAAGAAATTTAAGCTCATAAAGGGAAACCAAGTTTCAATGGTCTTCCAAATTAGTAAGTTATGAAGCAGTGCTTTGAAGTAAGACTTTCAAACACATACTCAAATCCCCTTGCTCTGCTCTAATCATATTTGAGAACAATATGGCAAAAAAAA
Source organism: Myotis brandtii (assembly GCF_000412655.1). Lineage (NCBI taxonomy): Eukaryota > Metazoa > Chordata > Mammalia > Chiroptera > Vespertilionidae > Myotis > Myotis brandtii. The sequence goes on along the minus strand of NW_005355211.1, from coordinate 170,420 downwards.
AATAGTTGCCTGAGACTGGTTCCTTGGGTTAATTGGAGCAATATCAGGAGATTCTTGGGTACTCAGAGCCCTTGAGGCTCTCGGTGATTAAAATGTTTGGTGCTTTCTTGAGAGCCCTACACCATTGTTTCAATAATTCAACTCAGTATTCGGTCATTGACCCCCATCTGCACTTTCCCACAGCTTCACAGCTCCCTGCTTCACAGCAAAGCAGACGTATATGCTGAGAATTGACTATGGGAGAAAAAGGCATTATAAGATAATGGCTACAAAATTGTTTTCCTTAAGGACATAGAAAAGAATAATTAATTCTAAAAGGGGAGGGGGGGTTCGGGCCTCCCATTGCTTGCTGCTGCAGAGGGACAGCAGGTCGTGGCCCACTGGCTTGCATGGCTTTCAAATTCAGGAGGCTGGGCTAGAGCTTAAGGCCAGGCTGGCTGGCCACTTACTTCGTCGTGTGCTATTTGATGAGAGCTACCATCAGCCGAGGGTTTGACTTGAGGATGTTGAGCATGTGCTGCTGCCGGGGGAGCTGGGAGACTTCAGGGTCCACAGCAGGTCCTGCAGGGCACCTGGAGAGATGTTCTGAGGTGGCTGTACCTTTGGTCTGCATAGACATCACCAGTCTGGGCATGCCTCACATTGACTGTTGCTAGAGGATGGGTGTTGGCTGCCACTGACGGGGCTCAAGGGGGCAGAATAACAGGGCCACTGACCTGGTTGGGTCACATTCAGGCCCATGGGGGCCAACTGGCTCCCAGGGGTCACTGTGCCTCAGGGGCATACCGTTGTTGGTGCTCACCCAGTACAGGTGCTGCTGCTATTGTGGCTCACATGCAATCTGCCTGGTGTCTCCACTGCTGCAGGTGTGCCTGGGCGGGGGCAGTGGGGCTGGCACCTGGTTAGTGGGCTTCCCAGTGCAAACTGTGGTGGGGGGCTGAGTTCTGGCCATGCTAGAGAAGTCGGCTAATGACAAGCTCACAGGCGAGGTCTGGGGCATAGTTGGGGCTGTGGTGTCCAGGGTTTGCTGGGATGCAGTGTGGGGGGCCAGGGTGGTGCTGAAGGAGGGGAAGGCAGACTCGGCTGAGGCACAGTGCAGGTGTTGATGGTGGCATCCGCTGGCGCATGAGCTACGTGTGCTGCCTGCAGTGCTGTATCTCCTGCTGGCGGAGATTCTGCTTGATGTTGAGGCAGTAGGGCATGTGTTTTTGGCAGTGTTTGGCATGGTAGCAGCAAAGAGCCATGAACTGCTTGCACACTCCGCAACTTCCATTGGTCTTGTGCTGGCAGCCCTTGGTGTGCTACACAACCCATCTTATCTGGCAGGACAGCTGCGGGCACTTGGAGTTGTGGTACTGGCGGGCATGGCTCAAGGACTGGGTGCGGCACTGGATGGCCTGGCACTGTCACTCCTAGAGGCTCCTGAACTGCATCTCACCCATCACCCCTGTGGGAGCAGAGGCAGCCCTGTCTCCTTCGCTCCATCTCCCCTGCCTCCTCCACTCTGGCTCCCCCACTTCCTCTGCTCTGGCTCCCCTTCCTCCTACACTATTCCATTATACCCAAAAGCCTGTGGAATGTATATCCAGGGGTCTGAAAGACTGTGTATTTTTCGAGAAGTACTAAGTGGAAGCCACTGATGGTGGTCCACAGATTTACCAAATGAATGAGTGTTTCATCTGCTGTACATGAACTGTCAGAAACAATGGCCACATAGCAGACATGTTTGCTGCTGTTCCCCAAAGAGGAAAAGCCAAGATCCCAAATAAAGCTGCATCCTTTTTACAAAACTTACGCAAAGAATCATGAAGGAAAGAAAGCTTGATTTATACTCCTAAATCAGACAGCATGAGTTAGAACTTCGCAGCTCAGTTCTCTCCTAAAACACAGAAAGGTATCCTCTCTCTGCCCTCCGGATGCAGATGAGTGAGCCCCCTTAATCTGCATCTGTGGTTCTTTGAGGAAATCTGCCAAAGCACATGTTGGATTATGTTGAGTTTCATTTTATTACTCTTTTTTCTTAAGTCCCTTTCTGCCAAGTTTTTTTTTACCTTTAATCTTTTCATATTGCACTTTCTCTCTTCCTTGTTTTTGGATGTGGTCATTCACTATGAAATATTCAAAACACTCAGAAAGTTATCTGAAATGACATAAGAAGAGCTAACTTAAAGATCCTCAATTTCCATAGGAAGGTAAGCAGCGTGCGGATCTACTAGAGCACACTTCAATTCCTCAAGGCTTTGAGTTCGTTGCTTTTGCTGCTACATTTTCAAATCTCCACCAGCATAGGTAAACTCATTCTCTCCTCTCTGTTCATTATTCAGAAGAACATATCATATGTCTATCATCTCAAAACACTTACTGGTTCACGTGATATTATGGGAGCTTGAATGGAAAGAACTAAGTGTCTAAGAAGATTTGAAGTCCATCTTTAATCTTTGCCTTATATATACACATAGCCCACATTTAAATCTCAGTAGATTTTCTGCTTTCTTTTCACTCTCACATTCATGTGGTCTATATTCCTAGAGCCCTTTCTTGTTCTTAATGCCAATAACATCTAGCATGTCTAACATATATATACTAGAGGCCCAGTGCATGAAAATTCATGCACTGGAGGGGGGTCCCTCAGCCCAGCCTGCCCCCTCTCACAGTCTGGGAGCTCTCAGGGGTGGGAGGCGACCCGGCGATCAGGGAAAGGTGACACCACCATCACACCTCTGCTGCTGCCACTGCTGGCAGGGCAAGCCTCAGCTGGCCCTGGTTCCCTGAGCCTTGGGTGGCCCTGGGCAGCCACCATCCAAGGCGCTTGTCTACACCTCAGGTTGGCCCTGAGCAGCTGGGGGGGGGGGCTGAGAGAACTGGGGACACCAGAGATTCCCAGGTGGGTCCAGTTGTGCTGCATGCCTGCCACCCCCGTGGGGCTGAGGGGACTGAGCGCCACTATCTTGTGGCTGTGGGCGCCGCCATCTTTGAGGGTGTGGCAGTCAATTAGCATATTCCCTATTTATTAGATAGGATATATGTATGTATATAGTTAATTTTGGAGAGGGAGAGTTAGAAATATCAATGAGAGGTCATTGATTGGCTGCCTCCTACATGTCCCACACTGAGGATCAAGCCCACAACCTGGGCATGTGCTCTGACCAGGAATCAAACCTTAATATCCTGGTTCATAGGTCAATGCTCAACCACTGATCCACACTAGCTATGCTAGCATAACTAATTTCTTATTGGGCTCCCTCCACCATTTATCTTTGTTTTACTAAATGCCCAGGCCTACTGGTTATTTCACACCATCGACATTTTTCTTAAATTCCATGCACAGCAATTCAGTAATTTGAATGCAGATAGTCTGATAAGACACTGACTATTCTCACAATAAAGTTAAAACATGCACCACAAAATTCTCCTTTTCTGACATTCAAAGAGGAGAATAGAATTCTGTGCTTCTTTCATTTATCACATTTCTATAAGATAACATATTTCATGCTTCCTACACACAAGCAAATTCCAAACTGTGGAGTCAGTGCCTACACATAGGGGAGGGATGCCAAGCAGGGTGTATGTATTTTGGATTTCTGCTTTTTTTCTCATGTAGGGGACTTGGGAAAAAAATATTGAAGATGATTTTCCCCCATAACAGTTTAGGATTTTAAGTCATGTAGAACTGAGACAGCTATATGCCATGCAATATAAACACCAGTACCATGGCCAACCATACCTTCACCAATCTCAGTGAATCTTGAAAAGCTCATTTGTTTGGAGATGCTGGTTCAGGACTTTATTTTCCTTGGAGACTTTTCTTGGAGAGAAACACACCCGGGGCTTTCCTAGGTGGTGTGGTAGGCCACCTCTGTCAGAGGAACTAGACTTGAATGTTTATTATCAAGGATATGAGAGGTCCTTTACTCATTTTTCTTGTTTTATTTAACATGCTCTCATCTGATATCTCTTACAGGAAATTTATTTATATAGAGATATCAGGCTACTAGACTGTAAAGTTCTGAAATCTATGATCTTATCTTACTCCAGTAATCCTTGGACTTCCTGCAATGTTCTGTATGTAGTAGATATGCCATAACTTTCTTTTAAATTCAACTGGTATTTAAAGTATAGAAAAATTTGAATACACTTCCTAAATTTTTTTGATTGTTGAGATCATGAGTTTTCTGTTCTTTTCAATTAGAATTCTTTTTTGTTTAAAGTATTACATATGTATCCCTTTTCCCACATTGACCTATCCCCATTTACTCCCCCACCCCAGCACATGCCCTCACCCCCCTACTGTCTATGCCCATTGATTTCATGCATACAAGTCCTTTGGTTGATATCTCACCCCCTCACCACCCCTTCCTTTCAACTAGGTTTGACGGTCTGTCTGATGTTTTTCTGTCTCTGGATCTATTTTTGTTCATCAGTTTATGTTGTTCATTATATTACAAAATGAGTGAGATCATGGGATATTTATCTTTCTCCAACTGAGCATAGCATATTTCACTTATCATAATACTCTGCAGGGCCATCAAAGCTGCTGTGAAGAGTAAGAATTCTTTCTTTTTTACAGCAGCGTATGTGTAGATGTACCAGAGTTTCTTAACCACTCATCTGCTGATGGGCACTTAGGCTGTTTCCAAGTTTTCTGCTTTTCAAATCTAACTAAGTTATATAACACAAGGATGTTTGTTGGGTAAGAACTTAAACTGAAATTTTTTCTGTAAATATCCTTATCAATGCATCTTAGGTATTTTTGGGCCAAATCTATAACTGAGAATACTGCCTTAATAGAAACCCTTGGTGGTTTGATACCTCAGCAATTTTCCAATGGGGAAAAAATAAATTTCACCAACTACACATTAATATGTGAAAAGAAATTTAAAGTGATTTGATAAATTATATGCCGTAAATAGATTTTTAAAAAGGGGCACATAAAGCCAGGTACTGATATGTTACAATTCCAAAACAATACTGATGACCAAGAGTAGTATTTGTCAACATATTCCAAATATTTTCAGGAAGCAATATACACTATGGCTTCTTTTCCAAAAAGACATATAAATAAACAACAGACATATGAAAACAGGCTCAACATCACTAATCTTGATGAAAATAAAAATCAAAACCAAATGAGTAATCACCTTAAATATGTTAGGATAGTTACTGCCAAAAAGTCAAAAGGTAAGTGTTGGTAGGGGTATAGTGAAAAGGGAACTCTTATATACTGTTGGTGGGATTATAACCATTATAGGAAATAAAATGGAAATTCCTCAAAAAATTAAAAATAGAACTACCATCTGATCAAGCAATCCCACTTTAGAATATATATATATATCTAAAAGAAAAAAAATCACTATTGCAAAGAGATATGTGCAATCCATGCCTACTGCAGCCTTATTCACAGTAGCAAGATATGCAAACAACCTGAGTGGTGTCTGTGCACAGATGAATTGGTAAAGACTATGTATATACTAGAGGCCCGGTGCACAAAACTTTGTGTACTGGTGGTGGTGGGGGGGGGATGTCCCTCAGCCCCACTTGTGCCCTCTCACAGTCTGGGACCCATCGGGAGATAACGACCTGCTGGCTTAGGCCCGCTCCCGAGTGGCAGAGGGCAGGCCCAATCCCTAGGTGCAGCCCCTGGTCGGGCTCAGAGCAGGGCCAATTGGGGGGTTGGGGTGCCGTCCCCTGTCACACTCAAGGCAGGGTCGATGGGGAGGTTGCCACGCCATCCCCTGTCACGCACGGAGCTGGGCTGATGAGGGGGTTGGGAAGCTCCCCCCTGTCACACATAGAGTAGGGCCAATAGGGGAGTTGGGGCACCACCCCCTGTCACCCACAGAGCAGGGCCTATCAGGGGGTTGGGGCACACCCCCCTGTCACACTCAGGGCAGGGCCAATAGGGAGGTTGCCGCTCCACCCCGTCACACACAGAGCAGGGTCCATGGGGGGATTGGGGCACTGCACTCTGTCACACACAGAGCAGGGCCGATCAGGGGGTTGGGGCGCCTTCCCCTGTCACGAACAGAGCAGGGCAGATAGGGAGGTTGTGGGCCCTCCCCCTGTCATACACAGAGCCACAGGGCAATCAGGGGGTTTGGGTGCTGCCCCCTGTCACGCTGCTCCAGGGGCCAGGTGGCCTCGCGGCTCCGCTGATCCCAGTGCTGGGAGGCCTCGTGGCTCTGCTGATCCTGGTGCTGGGAAGCCTCGTGGCTCCACTTGACACCAGGGCAGTGAGGCCTCACTGCTCAGGTGATCCCAGTGCTAGGAGGCCTTGCTGCTCCGCTGATCCCGGTGCTGGGAGGCTCTGCTGATCCTGGTGCCAGGAGGCCTCGTGGCTCCGCTGATCCCAGGGCGTGAGGCCTCATGGCTCCGCTGATCCTGGGTTCGGGAGGCCTCATGGCTCTGCTGATCCCGGTGCTGGGAGGCATATT
>NW_005355211.1:156843-163873 GCF_000412655.1 Myotis brandtii | reverse complement strand
GGGGGCTGGCTGGTTTGCCCTGAAGGGTGTCCTGGATCAGGGTGGGGGTCCCACTTGGGTGCCTGGCCAGCCTGGATGAGGGGATGATGGCTGTTTGCAGCTGGTCACACCCCCTTCAGGGTGGGCGTCCCCACTGGGGTGCCTGGCCAGTCTGGGTGAGGGGCTGAGGGCCGTTTTCAGGCTGGCAGGCGATTGAAGCTCCAAACCTCTCCTTTTTTTCTTTTTTTTTTTAATTCTGGGATTTATTTACCTTCTATGGCTGTCACTGCAACTGAGAGCCGCTTTCTCTCTGAGGCTCGGCTCCAGCTCTGAGACCTCGGTGGCTGAAAGCAGGTATCTGGTTTGTTTGGGTTGTATAATCGAAACACTGTTTCAACTCCAGCTCTGAGGCCCGGCTGGCTGAAAGCATGTTTCTGGGGTTTTGTTTAGCTTCTATAATTGCAACAATGTTTCTTAAACTGAAAGCTCAGAGCCCAGCAGCGGCAGATGGGGAACATTGGCTTCCTCCATCACTCAAGCAAGCAAGCCTTCTATTCGCTTCAAGCTGCCTGGCTGCTGGCCGCCATCTTGGCTGGCAATTAATTTGCATATCGCCCTGATTAGCCAATGGGAAGGGTAGCGGAGGTATGGCTAATAACCATGTTTCTCTATTATTAGATAGGAGATATATATATATTCATCCTTACAAAAAAAAATGGCTTCTCCTGTTGGTCAGACAGCCTCTCCTCCTGCTCTGTGCCAGCAGCCACAACCCTGAGACATGAGGGTGAAGGTCGGAGTGAACGGATTTGGCCACATTGGGCGCCTGGTCACCAGGGCTGCTTTTAACTCTGGCAAAGTGGATATTTTCGCCATCAATGACCCTTTCATTGACCTCAACTACATGGTCTACATGTTCCAGTATGACTCTACTCACGGCAAGTTCAAGGGCACAGTCAAGGCTGAGAACGGGAAGCTTGTCATCAATGGAAAGTCCATCTCCATCTTTCAGGAGCGAGATCCAGCCAACATCAAATGGGGTGATGCTGGTGCCGAGTATGTTATGGAGTCCACCAGTGTCTTCACTACCATGGAGAAGGCTGGGGCTCACTTGAAGGGCGGAGCCAATAGGGTCACCATCTCCTTCCCTTCTGAGGATGCCCCCATGTTTGTGATGGGTGTGAACCATGACAAGCATGACAACTCCCTCAAGATTGTCAGCAATGCCTCCTGCACCACCAACTGCTTGCCTCCCCTGGCCAAGGTCATCCATGACAACTTTGGCATCATGGAAGGTCTCATGACCACAGACCATGCCATCACCGCCACCCAGAAGACTGTGGATGGCCCCTCTGGGAAGCTGTGGTGTGATGGCCAAGAGGCTGCCCAGAACATCATCTCTGCTTCTACTGGCACTGCCAAGGCTGTGAGTAAGATCATCCCTGAGCTGAATGGGAAACTCACTCACTGACATGGCCTTCTGTGTCCCCACCCCCAAGGTGTCGGTTGTGGATCTGACCTGCCACCTAGAGAAAGCTGCCAAATACGATGATATCAAGAAGGTAGTGAAGCAGGCATCAGAGGGCCCCCTCAAGGGCATCCTGAGCTATACTGAGGACCAGGTGGTCTCCTGCAACTTTAACAGTGACACCTACCCCTCCACCTTTGATGCTGGGGCTGGCGTTGCCCTCAATGACCACTTTGTCAAGCTTGTTTCCTGGTATGACAATGAATTTGGCTACAGCAACAGGGTGGTGGACCTTATGGTCCACATGGCCTCCAAGGAGTAAGAGCCCCTGGACCACCAGCCCCAGCAAGAGGAAGAGAGACCCTCCGCTGCTGGGGAGTCCCTGCCCCAGATCGATCCCCCGACACACTGAGAATCTCCTGAGCACCGTTTCCATCCCAGACTCCCTGGAGAAGGGGATGGGCCTGAGGAGCCCTGTTTTGTTGTGCACCATCAATAAAGTTCACTGTACCCAGCCAAAAAATAAAAATTAAAATAAATAAGATAAAATGTGAAATTTGAGATAGCATGAATGATCCTGAAGGATATATGCTAAGTGAAATACATGATAAATAGAAAGAAAAATACTGCATGATTTCACTTATATCTGGAATTTTAGAAAGTAGAATTCATAGCAACAGAGTAGAATGGTGCTTACCAGGGGTCTAGGAATTGGGAGAAAGGAGAGACACTCAAAGGCTACAAATTTTAAGTAATAAGGTGAATACATTCTGGAGGCCTAATGTAAAAACAACACAATTGACAATGAACTGTGTACTTGAAATTTTCTGCAAGAACAGATCTTGAGCAATTTCACTGCACTGATAAAAAAAAGGTAACTATGTAAATGTTAATAAGCTTGGTGGTGGTAATCATTTCACAATATGTGAGTGTGCAATTTTCCAGACTCTGGACTGTGAGAAAATACACTTCTGTTGTTTAAGCCACCCAACCTGCAGTATTCTATTATAGCAGTCCCAGCAAACTAATACAGAGTTGATTCTAGAATGATGATTATGCCCAAAGACATAGGGAAGAAACCCAAGAAAGAAACACAGAAATGAAGAAAGCAAAAAGGAAGTAAGAAATGAAAGAAGGAAGGAAGGAAGGAAGGAAGGAAGGAAGGAAGGAAGGAAGGAAGGAAGGAAGGAAGGAAGGAAGGGAGGGAGGGAGGAGGAAGACAGTCCATAGGGGTATAAATATTTAACTTGAGTGGAACAAATGTAGTGGAGATGAGCTAAAGTGATACCACTTGGGTCTACATTTTAAAGAACATAAATTTAAGATTGAGGGACATGGACTCCATTCAGTAAACAAGGAGCCACTGAAAGTTTTGGAGGCATAGCATGACATGATCAGGCCTCAGATTTTTGTAATTCATCTAGCGGAAGCACATAGGACGACTTGTAATAGCGAATAGGAGGTGAGAAAGCAAGTTAGCAAAAAAAAAAAAAAAAGAGGCAAGGGCATCTGAGTGACAAGAATTAACAAGAGGAGACAGAGGCAAAGAAATATTTTAGAAATAGCAGTCATAGAACTTGACATTAAAAAAAATCCTGAAATCATTCAATTGGATGAACCTAATTTTAAAGCTATAACTTTTTTCTTTTAAATTATAAAAATCCTTAAAACCTTGGATTGGTTTTAACCTGTTGTAGTTAAGCTCTCTTGCATGGTCATTATAAAGAGAAAGGATATCTGAGTCCTCAGTTTGCTATTTCTGGAAGCTTTCTTCCTGCAAAGTAGAACATCTGCTTCCCATCAGCCACAGATAGTTTGTAGGGTGGCCCAGGGATGCAAGGAAGCAGCAGAAGCCTAATATCTCATCCATCAGGAGCTTCTTGAGAATCTTTTCAACCCTCTTATTTTCGCTTAGGTTTGGGAAAGGAGTTTACATTTTTGAAAGTCCATAGCCTTATTTCTCCCCACCCCCACCATGCATGCTGAGTAACAGATTTTGGAACATCTGGACGATCCTGGTCATGCTATGAGTGTGTGTCCCATAGGCTTGTTGTGATTAGGGAGGGCAGAGGGAACCTGGCGTGTCCCAAGTACATGGGCTATTCCTAATTTTGAAGGAAAAGAAAAATGTTCTATCCTCACTTAGAACATCTGATAGAATCCAAGATTAAATTACAAATGGTTATGAAGGCCAATTATTAGACAAAATGATGCCCATTGAAATGAGGTTGTGGTTTCACTACCTGGGAAAACTGTACTGAATGTTCTAAACCTCACTCATCATAGGATCCTTGATATGTATGACATGTACATTGAACAGTAAGGGACAAAAGGGTTTCTTGTTTAGAGGAAAATGGAAGTACAGTGTGTGGGAGAACTGAGAGAATGGGGATAATTACTTCCTATATCTCTGTTGCTCTCCCATTTGGGAAATGTTAAGTGTCATATTTGAAACCCAAGTATCTGGTGTTACTAATAATAACAATAGTAGTAGTAATAGCCATTATTTATTGTATTCTATTTGCGCCATCTATAATAATAAAAGCATAATATGCTAATTAGACCAGATGTCCTTCCAGGATGTAGCCGGGGCTGTAGCAACCACAGCTGCAAAGGAGGGATCCAGGTAGCAGGCCCCAGCTGGAGGGAGGAATCCAGGCAGCTGGCTACTGCTAAGAGGGAGGATTGAGGCAGCTGCAGCTTCAATGGCCTACTCTTGCACAAATTTCATGCATTGGGCCTCTAGTCTCCTAAAGATTTCTTGAGATCTTCACTAACTAGAACTTATAAAGACCCAGGAACATGGAGAGGAGTATTTTGCTACCCAGGTGTGCTGTTATATCTCCCATTATATTTTATTTACCAATCTTCATTATATCACTTCTGGACATAAGTAGACCTTGGGAGCTGCCCTCAAAATCACATGTATTAAAGGATGGCCAATAGAGTAAAAAGAAAGCAAGGAGCTGGCTTCTTACAAACAAAAAAGGAAGATTGATCATAGCCAGACTGATTCAGGGCCAAGTCCATCCACCGCCACGTGCTCAATTCACAGAAGAATGAGTTGAAGACCAGTTTCACCAGCAGGCTCATCTGTAAGATGCTAGAAGCCCCCATCAGTGCTGGCCTGGAGTCTGAGAGGCATCCTCCTTTTTCCAAGCAGATCCCTGAGCATAATAAGCCCAATTCCATGGGTTACACATGAGCTTCTCTTGTCTACTAATGAGCTGCCTCACTGGTGATTTACAAGGCTTTTATTTTTCCTGCCCAAAGGATGGATTTCCATAGGCCATGCCTCCCCTTACCTTTACCTCACATGAAAAATGTGGGTAATGACTCAAATTCCTCCTTTAAAAGGTTGACACTTAGTGTTCTATATCTGGTCTCACAAATTATTATCCCAGTTTGACTAGCCTGCATAAAGGCTTTTATGAGTCATTTCAATATTGCCACTATCAAAATATTCCCCTACATTTCCAGGAAGTTCACACCAACACAAGGAAATCAAGTTTATGCTATAAATCTAGCCTAAATCATTTCCCTAAAGGAAAGTGGATTGAACCATCAGAGATAACAGAACCAATGATATGACACACACCTGTGTGTTTATAACTGTAAGCAGGAATGGATTCTCCTATTTAAAGAAAGGAAAGGATGAAAAGGGAAATAACTAAATGGGACAGAAGAACAGGCAGCTATGAAATAAGAAAAAAAAAAGGTCAGTCTTGACTGGGTGGCTCGGTTGGAGTACCAAAATGTTGCAGGTTCAATCCCCTGTTGTGGTATGTAGGGGAGGCAACCAACCAAAGTTTCCCACATTTCTCTCTCTCTCCCTTCCTCTTTCTCCATTTCTCTCCCTTATTTTCTCTCTAAAATCAATTAAAACCTATCCTCAGATAAAAAAAAAAATGTCATAAAATCTAGGGAGAAAAATATACTTCTAAAAATAAAATAATCCAGGAACCAAAAAATAATTCTCAGTGGTATACAAGAATTGTATCTGACAAAGCAAAGGTTAAATAAAACTAATAAGCAGGTGCATATTAAATAATGAGATGAAAGAGAAAGACAAAAAATTAATAAGCAAAAACAGCAGTAAGTGGAAGTTAAATAAAACATATAAACATAGGCACAAAAAAACATACAGGAGAAACAGAGACAACAATGGCAAATTTACAGTCTTCAGGGTAAATATTTAAAAGCAGTAATGGGAAATTTTCAAGCAGAGATTTCAAACAACCTTGATAATCTCTTCATCAACAGAGTTAAGGGCAAAGGATTATTGCCATTTGCAACAGCATGGATGGAACTGGAGAGCATTATGCTAAGTGAAATAAGCCAGTCAGAGAAAGATAAATACCACATGATCTCACTCATTTGTGGAATATAGAGAAAAACATAGACTGATGAACAGGACAGATCCAAAGACAGAGAAACAGCAATCAGCCTATCAATCCCAAGAGGGAAAGTAGGGGAGGGAGCGGGTATGGGGAAAGATCAATCAAAGGACTTGTATGCATGCATATAAGCCAAACCAATGGACATGGACAACATTGCAATACCTTAACCAATAAAGAAATTAAAAAAAAAACAAGTGACAAATACAGAAGCTAAAAATTAGAGTAATTTGCAAAGATAGGAAAAAATGTACAATTGCAGTCCTAGAAAGAGAAGCAGTGATTACATCCATAATTAAGAAAAATTTTTTCTTGAACTCAAAGCTAAACACCTTAAAATGAAAAGGAAACAGATTCAACCAGCCTTTAACCAATATTTATAGAAACAAATCCACAGATGGATAAATTCCAACATTTTTGAATCGTGGAGAGAAATGTAATTTTACAAAAGATTCTGCTAATAGCAACTAACACCTCAGATAAGATACCTGGAAAGAAATTAAAATCCTCAGGAAAATATATGCTGCCAAACTACTCTGATGAGAAGCCGTGAAGTGTCACAGCAGACCGACATTTCCACTTGCTCTTCATGGACTTCAAAGGAAGCTAAATGAATATTGAAATGTTTGGCTGACAAATGCATCCAATTATGGCGTAATAATTATGTAATAGAAATGTCCCCAGTCTCATGTTATAAACAAAGAAGGGGCAGTTTAAAATATTAGGGAGCTTTATGATTTAGAGTGGATTTTTCAAATGAGTCCTGTCGTTCAGTCTTTCACAGATTTAGAGAATTATATTAATGACTGGAAATTGCATTTTTGAAGTGCTGTGTGATAACTCTTCTTGGAAAACAAAATATTGGGAAACAAAGACCTAATGGGAAAAATAAAAATGGTAAAGGGAGACATTGACTACATTGGTGACACTGAAAAATGCCGATTTTCTAGTGTCCGAAGTCCTGTGACTATTTCTTTTTTTTTAAAATATAACTTTTATTTTATTTTTTCTCCTTTTTTATCTTTTCTTTTTTGCTTAAACTATTACAAAGGGTATTACATATATGTCCTTTTTTTTCTTCCCTGCCCTTGACAATCCCCTGGCCCCCGCTACCACCCAGTGTCTTATGTCCATTGGTTATGCTTATATGCATGCATACAACTCCTTCGGTTGATCTCTTACGCCC
>NW_005355211.1:152192-152556 GCF_000412655.1 Myotis brandtii | reverse complement strand
CTCAGACAGAGGGTGTGGTGATCAGGAGGCTGCTGTTGCTTGGATCTGCTGCGTTGATTTAAAGGCACAAAATACAACATGACAAGGCACAACATACCAGGCACTGAACCCAAATGTATTTATGATATTAATAACCCCAAATAATGGTGGCCACCCGAGCTAAGAGAATTAGGAGATAAGGAAGAAAGAAGAGAAAAAAGATAGAAGAGAAAAAAAAGAGAAAAAAAAGGAGTGAAAAAATGAAATTGGAAAAAGGGAGGGAAAAAAAGAAGAAAAACAAAGTAAGAGAGAAAAGAGAATGAAGTAGAAGAGGGGAAGAGACTATTTATATGAGGAGAAAACTCCGATAGAACCGCCACTAATC
>NW_005355211.1:142724-151738 GCF_000412655.1 Myotis brandtii | reverse complement strand
ATAAAATGACACTTTAAAAAATGGTAAAATGGTAGCAGTAATAACACTGGTTAAAAATAAAAATGTAGTAATTAAAAGGGTAAAATCAGGTGATGAAAAAAAGAAATAAAATGGTTTCTTATTTAAAAGGTGAAAAAATAATTAAAAATAAAAATGTGCAGTGATGAAGGTGCTTCAGATCTTCTACTCTTCTTTTTGGCACGCCAGGTATTCAGGAGAATGTTGAATTTCCCTGGGAAGCTGTGCAAAATTGCAGGGCTCCACCTTCCAGATCTGCGCGGAGTCTCTGCGCGTGCTCTGGCCCCTGGCACCAAGTAGCCAGCAGGCTGGCAAAATCTGAGGCTGCCCCTTTGAATCCAGTCCAACTATGGGCTTATTTGTAGTGTTCCTTTCTGCCAGCAGCCCTGCGGGAGCCCTTCCCCACTTGCGGGTCACGCTGGCCTCAATGGCTGCGGACTTTGTGGGGCGCAGATTTCCCCCTGCGCGCACGTTCCTCTCTCCAACATGAATTGCAAACCGCACCTTTGGGGGAAGTCTAACCTTTCCGTGGGGAGAAGCAGGGCTCCTCTGAGATCATGTATTCGCGCTGCTTGAGAGCCATTGCCTCCGGGTTAGTAGCCGATCTCTGGATGCCGGTAACAGCTACTCAAGATGGTGCGGTCTCGAGGCTGAGCCGGCGCCCCAGGGGAGGTTTCAGCCTCAATCTCTAACCATCCCCATTTTCTAGGAGTTCTCTGTCTTTCCTGGCTGCAGACTGTCTCTCAGCTGAATCTCCTCTGCTTATTCGGGCTGTATGTTACCCATTTCAGCTGCTCGCCCTTATCTGCTCCGGGACAAAGCACCCACACGTCCGTCTAAACCTCCGCCATTTTTTTCTCCCTGTGACTATTTCTTAGAGACTTCCAGGCATCCTTGTCACAGAACAATTATATGAAATCCATACTTCCATCCCCACAAATAAGAATTTGTTTTAATAGGGCAACATATTATTTTTTACATGTAGTATATGACTGATGACAAACTATGTGAAGAACCTTGGAGATTCTAAATATTCCCTAGCCCATTGACTGTCTGATTATTAAGGAAAAGCTTGCCAACCTCTGATCTAGAGTCCTGGTTTATCTTTATAATTTTGCATAGGTGTATGAGAACTTTGGAAATGGATGTTTCCATAAAACTAGCTTTTCTGCTATACTTAGCTATTCTTTAAAGATTCTTGATCACAGGGACACTATTACACACCTGCAAATATGTTTTCAGGCTTTTGTGCAAAATTTTTATACCCTGAAATGAAATTTGCCCATGGCAGTCACTGCTCTCTACTAAGGCTCATGATGGAACTTGCAAGCAACAGGTTCTAATGAGTGTCTGTTACATGCTTAGCAGTGCAGTGCTCAGACACTTCTTATTTACCACAAGATGCCAGTTCCAACACAATAACGAGGGTATACATTATCAGTGTGTATCCTTGTATAAGTCATGACTGTTTCAAGCCTGGGAATGTATTCTAAGCTTGGGCCTCTGAGGTAAGCCTCAGCAACAAATAGCCTAGTCTAAACGTGAAAAGTGATGACTAATTTCCAAAGACCCGAGTCTATCTCCCAAGTCCTAATACATGGCCCCCTCTCTCTTGATCCCAGAACAATTTGTTACAGAATCCTGGCCAGGTCAAATTCACCAGTAAACTAGACAATGCTCCTACTTCTCAGAAGGGCAAAAGATGCCTTTTGTCTAATATATGTCAATTATGTATAATATACATGATGGTGTTTGCATATAAAGATTTATTTTAGTCGAAACTGGTTTGGCTCAGTGGATAGAGCATCGGCCTGCGGACTGAAAGGTCCCGGGTTCGATTCCGGTCAAGGGCATGTACCTGGGTTGTGGGCACATCCCCAGTGGGAGATGTGCAGGAGGCAGCTGATCAATGTTTCTCTCTCATTGATGTTTCTAACTCTCTATCTCTCTCCCTTCCTCTCTGTAAAAAATCAATAAAATATATTTTTAAAAAAAGATTTATTTTAATGCAAGCGTATCTTTTTCTTTACATATTGTCTATGGTTAGTGTTGAACCATGTTGACATGCTTGTTTCAATGGGAATAATAAGCCATTGCTTCTCTTGCTGTTGAAGAAAAAGTTTGTGGACCTCCCGTATAAGTAGTTGAAGACCCTTTATAAATATTGCATAGATATTTAGTATTTTAGAGAGGTCTGCTGCACTAAAGAAAATCTCATACCAATTAGATATTCTCTTGCCATTCCTGATTATAAAACACCATGGGGCATGTATGAAAATTCATACATAATTCTGTGTATTTATATTGTACACTCAAATGAAACCAATCTATGGCTGTTGTAGTACTGTTTAGAGACTCAAGATATAACTCAGAAGCACAGGGTCTAGGCATGAGTGCCCTGAAGTACAGTTTTGTACTAACATCATTTAGAGTCCGTGTAAATTGCCACTGCCAATACAAAAATAATGCCTAAGAGAACATAATGATCGTAATGAACATAATGTTCATAATGAACATAATGCTGTTGGACTATTTCTAAGGTAGTGCCAAGGCTCATCTTATCTCACAGCGACTGAGACACCTAGGCTGTTTCCAGGCTGAAGGTGCAAGGTATGCTTGTACCAGAAAGATGTCCACTCATAAAAGCACAGGTGATATCATAATACAATGGGTCTCTTATTGTATAGGGATATTGACACAGTGAAAAGGGATGAACTGGACACCCACTGTACAAGAACTGAAGAGAATCGCTGAACCAAATAAAACTACAGAAGCCCTGCATGCATAGTTCCCCAGGAAAAGCAGTAAGTTGTGCATGTCCTACCATTTCTGCTGCAAGCACATCATGCTATGCAGAATATGGAGGTGTTGCTCTATATGGTCTGAGAGAGACAGTGGAGGTTCATACTTCATCCCATGCTCCCTGCTTCCCTTATGAAAAAATGCTTACCTTCTGAATTGTCATAAACTACCCATACCTTCCTTTCAAGCTTGCTTCAAGAACATTTTCTGTGATTATTCATAAAAGAGCTATAATGGACTACCCTGGTTTTGTGTGTTTGTTTCTTTGCCATTTATATTTCTGTGATTTGTGACCATAGTCTGATCAAATATACTTCATGGTACCCTGTAGGGAAGGTGGTTTGGGGAATGTTTTTCATGGGTCCTAGGACTTCCTCAGATACACCTGACACTTTCATACCATCTACTCTTTCACAGAAAGTTTTCAGGCATTTTCTTACTATTATTATTCATGGTTTGTTCCTCTAATTATGGGAAACTTTGTCCCCTGGCTCATTTACTTCATCTACTACTCCCTAAAATCACAAGTTTTCCTAGCCTTTATCATTCTCATTGTTGCACAAAGATACTGGTTTGTGATTCCCAAATGTGGGTAGACAGGTGCAGGGTATGTTCCTGGATCTTGTGCCCAACATATATCTTAGTCACCCTTAGGGATTTGTCAAGGCCACAGATATATCTAGATGGGCTAGTTTTTTCTCACCAGTGTCTTTGCTGCTTGAATTATTAAGCCTTATTTTATGAAAAGTATAAGATATGGTTATATTTCCATCAGATTATTTTGTCATGGTGGTGGCAGGAATCTTCTTTCTACAGATTTCCCCTTTAGAGACACATTATTCTGAGAACCTTTGGATGACCTAGAGGTTAACCACTGTGGAGATCCTCAGGAGTTTCAACTACAGACTTGACATCACCCACAAACATCTATGATTCATTTGAGGAAAAAATCTTGGCCTTAGTTTAAGTCATATTTAGAAAAGAAAGTTCATTCATAAAATTTGAGCAGTGAGATTCAAATACCACACAACATTGTAAATTTTCTCCACCTAGAAAAAAAGCACGTAAGAGTCTCCCTCCTGTGTCACTTTAACATCTGTACTGAGAAAGTGCAGAGGGACCATAACAGAGGACACCAAGACCCACGTTAATGTTCCTTTCTGGTTTTCCTGAAAAAATTGCATGAACTGGACACAAAGTTTGTCAAATTTGATCATTATGGTTAATTGTCTTTGTTGGAGTACTTACTCCTAAATCCTGCATTATTACACCAACTTTGGAGCCTTAGTTCCCTTGACAGGAATTGGACTCTTTCATGGACCTTGGATATTAGATAGCAAAGACAGGAGAAGTCACATGTATATAAGAGAGTCTTTATTGCAGACCAAGAAGCCATTGCTAACAAGGAGCCACCAGACAAAGCAGTTCTTCAAAGTAGCCTTACAAGGTAGCCACAAAAAGCAGCCCTTGCTAATATAGTAGCAAGCATGGGAGCCATGCCAACCAGCCATGAACCAGCTGGTCAGCAACACATCTTTATACCAACTTAGATAAAAGAGGCTTCTTGGCGAATAGTGACATCAGTATTTGGGTTATATTAAAGTCCACCTGCTCAGTGCATATGGTAAGATGGCTGTGTCCTTGCTTTTGCATCTGCTTATGACAAATTTGCCTTGAACATCCGCATACTCTGGACAGGGCCTCCATAGCCTTGTATATAGATGGGTGAGAAATAACCTTGAGGGCCCGTCAGCGTGCGTCAGTGCACTGCTCTGGCAAACACACCACAGGTGCCCTGTGAGTAACCACTGGGTGAGCGTGTATCCCACCAAGGAGGCAGCAGCAAAAACTAAGTCTTCCCACCCTACAGCTACAGAACTCTATACACCACAGTTGTACCTTTCCAGAGCGCAGGCCTCCTGAGCCCCACCACCCCAACAGAAAGCTCCTGGGTACCTCCATGAGACCCCACTGGGCACAAGTGATTCTAATCAAGGATGTAAGGCAGCAAAAATTGGGAAATCCTCCTCCCTGGCTGCTGACATCTGGACACCACAGTTGTGCCTTTCCAGCTTACAGGCCTACATCAAGAAAACCCAAATAGCTCAAGTAGGGAGCTACGATAATTTCCAAACTCAGGAGACCTGAGAGATCACACCAGCAGCACCATCCCCATAAGAACCTGGTAGCAAAGCAGTCAGATCTAGGACACAGAAACAATTAACACATTACAGCAAAACACGGGGAGACAAAAAAGCAATCCCCAATGGAAAGAAAAAGAGGAATCACAAGAAAGGGAGTTAAATGAAAGGAGTCAAGTAACTTCTCAGAGAAAGAATTCAGAGTAATGGTTATAAGAATGCTCAAACAGCTGGATGACAAATACACGCAACTCAAAGACAAATACACAAAAATCAATGAGAATTATAAGGAGCTGAATGAGAAAGTCGCCAATATGAAAAGGAACCAAGAGGAAATGAAGAACAACATAGCTGCAATAAAGAACAGAATGGGAAGCCTAAACAGTAGACTAGAAGAGGCTGAAGACCATATCAGAGAGCTAGAAAACAAGGTAGGAAAAAAACACAAACACAGCAACAACTGGAAAGAAGATTTAAAATGCAAGAGGAGAGCCTAAGGGAACTTTGGGACAACACAAAATGAAACAACATCTGCATAATAGGGGTACCAGAAGAAGACGAAGAGAAGCAAGAAATAGAAAACCTGTTTGAAAAAATAATGACAGAAAATTTGCCCAATATTGGCAAGAAAAAAAATACACAAGTCCAAGATGCACATATAGTCCCAAACAAGATGAACCCAAAAAGACCAACAGAAAGACACATAATAATTAAATTGGCAAACATCAACAACAAAGTACAAATCCTAAAAGCTGCCAGAGAGAGATAGAAAGTTATATACAAGGAATCTCCCAGGAGAATATCAACAAATTTCTAAACAGAAACACACAGGCCAGAAAGAAATGGAATGAAATATGCAAAGTGATACAAACCAAGGGATTGAATCCAAAACTACTATACCCAGCAAGGCTATCATTCAAAATGGAAGGTGGAATCAGGAGCTTCACAGACAAAAAAGGCCTAAGAGAGTTAATTTTATTTTATTTTTTTATTGCTTAAAGTATTACAAAGAATAGTACATATGTCTCCTTTTTCCCCCTTGACCTTCCCCCACCCTCCCCTACCCACCAGTGTCTTGTGTCCATTGGTTATGCTTATATGCATGCATACAAGCCCTTCAGTTGATCTCTTATCCCTCACCCCCAACCCTCCCTGTCCTTCCTGCTGTAGTTTGAAAGTCTGTTTGATGCTTCTCTGCCTCTGTATCTATTTTTGTTCACCAGTTTATAATGGTCCTTATTATCCATAAATGAGTGATATCATGTGGTATTTTTCTTTCATTGACTGGCTTATTTCACTTAACATAATGCTCTTCAGTTCCAACCATACTGTTGCAAATGGTAAGAATTTCTTCTTTTTTACAGCAACATAGTATTCCATTGTGTAGATGTACCATTGTTTTCTAATCCATTCATCTGTTGATGGGCACTTAGGCTGCTTCCAAATCTTAGCTATGGTGAATTGTGCTACTATATCCTTTCTGATTGGTGTTTCTGGTTTCTTGGGATATATTCCTAGAAGTGCGATCACTGAGTCAAGTGGAAGTTCCATTTTTAGTTTTTTGAGGAAACTCCATACTGTCTTCCATAGTGGCTGCACCAGTCTGCATTCCCACCAGCAGTGCAGGAGTGTTCCTTTTTCTCCGCATCCTCACCAGCATTTGTCCTTTGTTGATTTGTTGATGTTCTGAATGTCCTCTTTTGGAAAGTGTCTATTTAGGTCCTTTGCCCATTTTTTGATTGGATTGTTTATCTTCCTTTTGTTAAGTTGTATGAGTTCCCTATAAATGTTGGAGATTAAACCCTTATCGGTGATAACATTGGCAAATATGCTCTCCCATGCAGTGGGCTTTCTTGTTGTTTTGTTGATAGTTTCCTTTGCTGTGCAGAAGCTTTTTATTTTGATGTAGTAGTTTACAATGCCCTAGGAGCTATATCGTTGAAGAAACTACTTCGGCCTAAGTCTGAGATTTTGCTGCCTGTGGATTCCTCTAGCATTTTTATGATTTCCCATCTTATGTTTAAGTCCTTTATCCATTTTGAGTTTATTTTTGTGTACGGTGTAAATTGGTGGTCTAGTTTCATTTTTTTTTGCCTGTATCTGTCCAATTTTCAAAACACCATTTATTGAAGGGACTGTCTTGACTCCATTGTATGTTCTTGCTTCCTTTTTCAAATATTGAGCATAGTGGTTCAGGTCAATTTCTGTGTTCTCTATTCTATTCCATTGATCTAGATGTTCTTTTGCAAGTAACATGCAGTGGCTTTGTAATACAGCTTGATATCTGGTATTGAGATCCCACCTACTTTGTTCTTCTTTCTCAGGTTCACTGCAGCTATTCGGGTCTTTTTTATTCCAGATGAATTTTTGGAGAGATCATTCTAGATCTGTGAAATATACCGTTGGTATTTTAATGGGGAGTGCATTGAATTTTTAGGTTGCTTTGGGTAGTGTGGACATTTTAATGATGTTGATGATCCCAATCAATGAACACGGTATGTTCTTCCATCTGTTATTCTTCCTCTTTCTCTTTTTTCAGCGTCCTGTAGTTTATTGAGTAGAGGTCTTTTACCTCTTCCGTTAAGTTTATTCCTAGGTATCTTAATTTTTTTGGTGTGATGGTAAATGAGATTGATTTTTTAGTCTCTCTTTCTGTAATTTCACTATTGGTGTATAAAAATGCCATAGATTTCTTGGCTTTAATTTTGTATTCTGCTACATTTCCAAATTTAATTATTAAGTATCGTTTTTTGATGGAGTCTTTAGTGTTTTTTATGTACAATATCATGTCATCTGAAAATAAGGACAGTTTTATTTCTTTTCCAATTTGGATGCCTTTTACTTCTTCTTCTTATCTAATCTCAATGACTAATATTTCCAGTACTATGTCGAACAGGAGTGGTGAGAGTGGGCATCCCTGTGTTGTTCCTGTTCTTAGGGGAAATGGTTTTAGTTTTTGCGCATTGAGTATAAGGCTGTGGGTTAGTCATATAGGTCTTTTATTAAGTTGAGGTGTGATCCTTCTATTCCCACCTTGCTGAAAGTTGTTATCAAGGGTGTTGGGGAGAAACCAAGATGGTGGCATAGGTAAACACCGGAGATTGCTGCCTCGCACAACCACTTCAAGAATACAACTAAAAGACAGAACGGGCATCATCCAGAAACACAGGAAGGCTGGCTGAGTGGAAATACTACAACTAGAAGGAAAGAGAAAAGCATACCGGGACGCAGAGGAGCCGCGGTGTGGAAGTTAAGTGCACAGGTACGGAGGCGGACGCAGAAAGGGCTGGCAGCTGAGGACACGGTTGGATTTTTCAATCGGGAGGTAGTCTCAAACTCCCGACTACTCTGAACTCCAGTTCCGGGCGAGTCTCTGGGGACCCTGGCTGATACGGGGGGAGACTGTCTGGCATCGTTCGCATCTCGAGGGCGGCTTTCTCTCAGAGGTGCTTGCAGCAATTACCAGGACACTGAGACTTGGGGCCTCTTAGGACTGGACTGACGATCAGCCATAGCTGTTTGCTCTGCCCTATTGATCCCCTGGGATCCGGCCCCATTAATTATTAAGTATCGTTTTTTGATGGAGTCTTTAGTGTTTTTTATGTACAATATCATGTCATCTGAAAATAAGGACAGTTTTATTTCTTTTCCAATTTGGATGCCTTTTACTTCTTCTTCTTATCTAATCTCAATGACTAATATTTCCAGTACTATGTCGAACAGGAGTGGTGAGAGTGGGCATCCCTGTGTTGTTCCTGTTCTTAGGGGAAATGGTTTTAGTTTTTGCGCATTGAGTATAAGGCTGTGGGTTAGTCATATAGGTCTTTTATTAAGTTGAGGTGTGATCCTTCTATTCCCACCTTGCTGAAAGTTGTTATCAAGGGTGTTGGGGAGAAACCAAGATGGTGGCATAGGTAAACACGGGAGATTGCTGCCTCGCACAACCACTTCAAGAATACAACTAAAAGACAGAACGGGCATCATCCAGAACCACAGGAAGGCTGGCTGAGTGGAAATTCTACAACTAGAAGGAAAGAGAAGAGCACACAGACT
>NW_005355211.1:138756-139164 GCF_000412655.1 Myotis brandtii | reverse complement strand
AATGGGTGGAGGGGAGTTATGGGGGGGAAAAAGAGGAACAAATGTAATAATCTGAACAATAAAGATTTAATTAAAAAATAAAAAATAAAGAAAAAGAAAGGGTGTTGGATTTTCTCAAATGATTTTTCTGCATCAATTGATATGACTATTTGGTTTTTATCTCTCAATTTATTTATGTGATGTATCACATTTATAATTAGCGGATATTGTACCATCCTTGCATCCCTGGGATAAATCTGTTACAGAGTAGAAAAATTTTTTATAGGCCTGCTTAATGACCTAGCCACCTCAACAGCTTGACAGCCTGTGCAAAGTTTCTAGGAACTGAGCTCACACACCTTAGCAACAGCCTACAAAGAACAGACAAATCAAAATTAAGAATAGTCTTGAGTTGGAGGGCGCGGGGTG
>NW_005355211.1:129234-137497 GCF_000412655.1 Myotis brandtii | reverse complement strand
GATGTAGTTGTCCCCTTTAAATATTGGACTCTGCTGATGGTTGGGGCCATTTCTCTCTTGGGCTTCCTGAGTGGAGGAGCGGACACTGGCCAGTCAATAAAGGCTCTCTAAATTTTAACCAGTCTGGAGTTCTGGTCATTCTGTCGCTCGCACTCCACAACATTTGGAGGCCCCAGCAAGATAACCAGCCATTGACCAGTCCTGTGACCAGAGTCCAGGGAAGACATCCAAACTCCCAGACCTAGGGGAAGATCTCTGAGAGACGTTCCTCAGCCCCAGGACCGATAGAGTTTGGCAGGTCTGTCCGAAAATTGTCTAATTGACTTCAGTTGGAGCCATCTGGGTCTGATTCTTACCAGTAAGAAGACTCAATTTTTTGAGTCCTGATTCTGGTTCTGTGGGCCCGTCAGAGGTCTCCGGAAGGCTGGATGCAGCACTACTTCCGTTGAGACCAGATCCCCGAGCACGACAGTGCCCGGTGATGCTGAGTCTGGTTGTTATTTGTCTTGTCAGTGTCTGTCGTTGCATCCAATTTGTTTTTTGTTGTCAGAATTGGTCAACCAGCTTCATGTACTGTCTGTACCCCCCTTCAATGTTTTTTGAAAAATTTTCAGGACTTCAAGCCAAGAGCCAGGGCTACAGAGCCCCTGTTAACGTTTTTGATTTACAAAAATTCTGTGAGCGTGAATGGCCAATGTTCCCGCAGATCGAGTGGCCTCCTGAGGGGTCAACTGATTTGGGTTTAGCCTATCAAGTCCAGGCTAAAATTTTTGGAAACTCAGGGCACTCAGTACCAAATGGTATATATTCAAATTTGGATAGATGTCTTAACTGAAAATCCTAAATGGCTCCGGGATTGCCAAAAACCCTCAGAAAAGAAAAAGAAATTGGGACAGAGACCGACTGTCCTCCTCACTATACCTCCCTGGGAGGCTGAGAGAAAGCCCAATTGTCCTCCCACCTCCTCCGGAGGACCCCATCCTCACAGAGCCATCCCCATATCTGTCATCCCCTATGGCGGCTCCCCCTGACGATCCTCTGAGTCCATCCCATACCTGCAGTGGGGCAGAGTACCGATCCCCACATTCAGCCCCCTCTCCGGACTCCTCTGGATCCCTGATGTTGCCTTTGCACCAGGTGGCCGCCCCCAAGGGGGAGGAATGGCCTTTTATGGTTTACGTCCCTTTTTTGACCAGTGACCTCTATAACTGGAAGAATCAGAATCCCTCTTTCTCTCAGAATTCGCAGGGATTAATCTCCCTCTTGGAGTCTGTCTTTTTCACCCACCAGCCCACTTGGGACAATTGCCAAAAGCTCCTCCAGACCCTTTTCACCTCGGAGGAGAGAGAGCCAGTCAGGTCGGAGAGAAGGAAATTGGTTCTTGGCCCCGACAGCCAACCCTCTTCAGAGCCAGCACGGCTCAAGGCTATCTTCCCACTCTCCCGCCCCTCATGGGACCCCAACACAGCGTGAGGTAAGAAGGCTCTCAATCGGTATTGCCAGATCCTGCTGAGGGGAATCCGAGCGACTGCCTGGAAACCCACCAATTTGTTAAGGTAACTGAAACTGTACAGGGACCGAATGAATTTCCTGCCACTTTTCTAGAGCGCCTGTGTGAAGCCTACAGGCTCTACACACCCATAGATTCTGATGCACCTGAGAATTGATGGGCAGTTAACATCGCTTTCATGTCCCAGTCGGCCTCAGACATTAGAAAGAAATTACAAAAGTTAGAAGGTTTTGACAAAAAAGTGCTGTCAGAATTGGTTGAGGTTGCTCAAAAGGCATTTAACAATAGAGAAGATTCAGAAACTGTGCAGACTCGGAAAATGGCAAAGGTCCTGGTAACTGCCATGCAAGAGGACCCTGGGGGCCAGGACAGTGACCCACTCATTCTTTCTGATGCCGGAGTGCCCGTACCCGCTACTGGGACGGGATCTTCTCAGCAAACTGCAGGCTACCATCTCCTTCCAGGAGGAGACGGCTACAGTGACTTTTAGTCAGAGACCGGGGGCTGTGCTTTTGACTTGCCCCTTGAGCCAGGAATATCTCCTCACTGAGAGAACTGAGAACAACAATCCGGTCCCAGATGCCCCATTACTCCAAGAGCTGCAACGGAAAATACCTGGAGTATGGGCAGAGAGTAACCCCCCAGGATTGGCGGTCCACAGAGCCCCAATTGTGGTACAACTCTCCAGCACAGCAGTTCCAGTACGGGTTAAGCAATATCCAATAAGCCAAAAGGCCCGAAGAGGCATCGCAGTCCACATAAAAAGACTGTAAAAAGCAGGAATCTTAGTCCCTCGCCACTCCCCATGGAATACCCCATTGTTTCCTGTACAGAAACCAGGAACAGAGGACTTCAGACCCATTCAGGACTTAAGAGAGGCCCATAAGAGGGTAGAAACTATATATCCCATGGTGCCTAATCCATATACCCTGAGCCTGTTGTTACCTGCACCGGGGGAAAGACTGAGAAACTAAACTGGCTGAAACTGAAACCAAGGCTTTTCAAGATCTTAAACAAGCCTTAGTGCACCAACGTTAGCGCTGCCAGACCTCACAAAGCCATTTCAGTTACATGTGGCAGAGGCTCGGGGAATCGCAAAGGGGGTGTTAACCCAATCCCTGGGACCATGGAAAAGGCCTGTGGCATACTTATCCAAGTGGCTAGACCCCGTGGCTGCAGGGTGGCCGGAGTGTTTGAGAGCAGTGGCAGCTACAGCTATATTGGTAAAGGAAGCCTCGAAACTCACCCTCGGGCAGGACTTGCAAGTAGTGGCTCCACATTCCGTGGAGGCACTGTTGCGAAGCCCACCGGAGTGCTGGCTCTCGAATACTCAGATCACCCAGTATCAGGTACTCTTGCTTGATCCCCCGAGAGTCAGTTTTCTCAAAACGGAGGCACTAAACCCTGCTACCTTGTTGCCTGATGACCACCCCGAGCAGCCCCTCCATGACTGCACTGAAAACCCTGTCCTCGCTCAAGAACCTTCGAGAGGACCTGACAGACCAGCCCCGGCCAGACCCTGACAAGACCCTATACACTGATGGAAGCAGCTTTGTGGTCAAAGGGACCAGGTATTCGTGACAGCTGACAAGGTAATCTGGGTGCAGGCACTAGGGCGCAGGCACTAGGACGCGAGACATCAGCTCAGAAGGCAGAGCTAATAGCCCTCACCCAAGCTCTAGGGTGGGGGAAGGGAAAGGCAGTGAATATATACACAGACAGCCGATATGCATTTGCCACTGTTCATGTTCACGGGGCCTTATACCAAGAAAGAGGACTCCTAACGTCAGGAGGGAAGGAAATCAAAAATGTCCCAGAAATCCTTACCCTCCGTGTGGCCCTTTGGATGCCAAAGGTGGTGGCAGTCATACACTGCAAAGGACATCAGTCAACTGACACCACGGAGGCACGGGGAAACGCTTTCGCAGATAAAACGGCCAGGGAAGTTGCCCAAAAACCAGTGGGGCCCCTCCATATTTTACCAGCCCTCCCTGCAAGGGTCTTTGAGGAAACTCCAGTCTACTTGAAGGAGGCTACTGTGCTGGGGAAAAGACTCCAGGCAAAAGAAACATCTAGAGGATGGAAAGAATTGCCAGACCAGAGGCTGCTCGTTCCAGAGGCCCTGGGAAAGGAACTCATTTCCCAGATCCAACAGAATACTCATCTGGGGGGAACCAAGCTGGTAGAACTGCTTAAATGAGATTATTATATTCCTAAGCTCTTTCAGGTCTCAAATGATATTGCAAGGAGATGTCACATCTGTGCACAGGTTAACCTCGGGAAGTGGTCCCCTTTAATCGAGGGAACCAGACTCAGAGGGAAAAGTCTGGAGAGCATTGGGAAGTAGACTTTACATAATTACCCCCAGGTCTGGGAGGATATCGCTACCGGCTGGTTTTCGTCTATACGTTCTCAGGATGGCCAGAGACTTTCCCTACCAATTCTGAAACCGCACAAGTAATAGTAAAGAAATCAATCTCAGAACTTGTCCCCAGGTTTGGCCTACCTGTTGCAATGGGGTCCAACAATAGCCCGGCATTCATAGCTCCACATCACTCAGTTATTGACAAAGATTCTAGGTATAAATTGGAAATTACACTGTATCTATAGTCCTCAGTGCTCTGGACAGGTAGAGAGGATGAATGGAACCTCGAAGGAAACCCTGACAAAACTAAAACTGGAGACTGGTGAAAACTGGGTAAGCCTCCTCCCTTTTGACCTACTCCGGGCCCGTTGCACCCGTATGTAAGGGGTCTCACCCCTTCTGAGATTCTGTCTGGCCAACCCCCACCACTACTCCCAAGCTAGGGAAGAAATATTAGCATCCCTTTCTAATCATAACCTCCTGAAGACCTTACAGGCTTTACAGTTGAGCTCCAGGCTTAACCACCAGCTGGTCCGAGAGCCTCACTGAGAACCACCCTCCGGTACCGGGCCTGGACCACCTCTCTTTCAACTGGGAGACCAGGTGGACTGGGCCCTTCACTGTCATCCTCAGCACCCCATGGGCCGTAAAGGTTGCCGGAAAGAGACACTGGATTCACCGAACTCAAGTAAAAAAGGTGGAATCCAAGGACCCCACTGAACGATGGGCCATCCAACGTACAGGGAACCTGGTTTGCCTGTACCTCCGGTATCACCCTCTGTATTTCCCCCTTGACTCTCATCCCCCCGGGGAGCCTTCTCTATGCATCCTCACTCTCATCTTGCCTCAGGTATACTATTATTCTGGGGAGGGAGGGAGAGAACATTTAGGTCTGCTCGGAGGCAGAGAAAAATGCCCCAGTATTGATTCTCCTTTTAGTAGGGTTAGGGGTTGCCGGCTCTACTGCAGTGGGAACAGCAGCTCTAGTAACAGGAAATCAGAATTTTAAGGCCCTCAGTAGCCAAGTACATCAAGATCTGAGCACATTAGAACAAAATGTAGATAGACTTGAAGATTTCCTCAGTTCCTTAGCTGAGGTAGTATTACAAAATAGGAGAGGGCTCGACCTGTTATTTCTAAAACAGGGAGGATTATGCATGGCCCTAGGGGAGACTTGTTGTTTTTATACTAACCACTTGGGAGTTATCAGGGAGAGCCTCAGTCAGCTAAGTAAGAGGCTACAAGATAGAGAGGAAAGGAGAAAGTCTGAAGGAAACTGGTATGAAAACCTCTTCTCCTGGTCCCCCTGGCTCACCACTCTCTTAACCATCTTAGCTGGGCCATTAGTACTCCTACGACTAACACTAACTTTCGCCTGTGCATACAGAACTGCTTAATGAATTATATTCAACTCAGAATACAAGCAGTCAAATTATTGGTCCTAAGAACTCACTACCAAAGAATAAGAAGAAACAATGATTTGATTCTCCCGTAAAACTAGTGAGGAATGTTACAGAGTAGGAAAATGTTTAGGCCTGCTTAATGACCTAGCCACCTTGTACATCAAGATCTGAGCACATTAGAACAAAATGTAGATAGACTTGAAGATTTCCTCAGTTCCTTAGCTGAGGTAGTATTACAAAATAGGAGAGGGCTCGACCTGTTATTTCTAAAACAGGGAGGATTATGCATGGCCCTAGGGGAGACTTGTTGTTTTTATACTAACCACTTGGGAGTTATCAGGGAGAGCCTCAGTCAGCTAAGTAAGAGGCTACAAGATAGAGAGGAAAGGAGAAAGTCTGAAGGAAACTGGTATGAAACCTCTTCTCCCACCACTCTCCTAACCACCTTAGCTGGGCCATTAGTACTCCTACGACTAACACTAACTTTCGCCTGTGCATACAGAACTGCTTAATGAATTATATTCAACTCAGAATACAAGCAGTCAAATTATTGGTCCTAAGAACTCACTACCAAAGAATAAGAAGAAACAATGATTTGATTCTCCCGTAAAACTAGTGAGGAATGTTACAGAGTAGGAAAATGTTTAGGCCTGCTTAATGACCTAGCCACCTTAGCAGCTTGACAGACTGTGCAAAGTTTCTAGGAACTGAGCTCACACACCTGAGCAATGGCCTACAAAGAACAAACAGATCAACACTCCTGAGCAACAGGCCCACAAAACAAACAGATCAAAATTAAGAATAGTCCTGACCTTTAAGTTACCCAGAAATGAATAACAGGAGGATGATGAATAGCTTGGCTAAAACTACGCAATTCGCTTTTGTAACTTGGCTTTGCTTGCTATGGGAACCTGAACACGGATGTAGTTGTCCCCTTTAAATATTGGACTCTGCAGATGGTTGGGGCCGCTTCTCTATTGGGCTTCCCGAATGGAGGAGCGGACACTGGCCAGTCAATAAAGGCTCTCTAAATTTTAATCAGTCTGGAGTTCTGGTCATTCTGTCACTCGCACTCCACAACAAATCCTATTTGGTTATTGTGTATGATATTTCTGATGTACTGCTGGATCCAATTTGTTAGGATTTTGGCATCTATGTTCATGAGGGATATTGGCCTGTAATTCTCTTTCATTGTGTTGTCTTTATCTGGTTTTGGTATTCGGGTGATGCCGGCTTCATAGAATGAGCTTGGAAGTGTTCCATCCTCTTGGATTTTTGGAATAGTCTGAGGAGGATAGGTTTTAGTTCTTCCTTGAATATTTGGTAAAACACCCCTGTGAAGCTGTCTGGCCACAGGCTTTAGTTTTCTGGAAACTTTTTGATGACTGCTTTGATTTCTTTCATTATTATTGGCCTATTGAGATTTTTAGATTCTTCCTGATTGAGTTTTGAAAGATTGTATTTTTTTAGGAATATATATATTTCCTCCAGGTGGTCTAGTTTGTTGAAATAGAGTTGTTCATAGTATTTTGTAACAATCCTTTTTAAATCTGTATGGTCTCTTGTTATTTCTCCTCTTTCATTTCTGATGTTGTTTACTTGGTTATTCTTTATTTGCTTCTTTGTGAGCCTGGATAGAGATTCTTCAATCTTGTTTATCCTTTCAAAGAATGAATTCTTGGTTTTATTGATCTTTTGTATTGTTTTTTTGTTTGTTTGTTTTGGTTTCTATGAAGTTTATATCTGCTCTGATCTTTATTATTTCCTTCCTTCAGCTTACAATAGGCTTTTCTTGTTGCTCTCCTTCTAACTCTTTGATTTGTAGGGTTAGGTAATTTATTACCATTGTTTTTTGTTTTTTGCCACAGGCTTGTAGAGCTATGAACCTCCCTTGAACCTCCCTCTCAAGACTGCTTTTGCTGTGTCCCATAGGTTATGGATTGTTGTGTTTTCATTGTCATTTGTTGCCATTAAAATACCGGCATATTTCTTCACAGACCTAGAATGAATTCTCCAAAAATTCATCTGGAATAGAAAAAGATCCCAAATAGCTGCAGCAAACCTAAGAAAGAACAAAGTAGGAGGGATCTTAATATCAGCTATCAAGCTGTATTACAATGCCACTGTTCTCAAAACTGCCTGGTACTGGCACAAGAACAAACATATAGATCAATGGAATAGAATAAAGAACCCAGAAATCTACCCGAACCACTATGCTCAATTAATATTTGACAAAGTAGGCAAGAACATACAATGAAGTTAAGACAGTCTCTTCAATAAATGGTGTTGGGAAAATTGGGCACATACATGCAAAAAATGAAACTAACGTACACCATACACAAAAATAAACTCACAATTGATAAAGGACTTAAATATAAGACGGGAAATCAAAAAAATCCTAGAGGAATCCAAAAGCAACAAAATCTCAGGCATATGCCACAGGAATTTCTTCACCCATACAGCTCCTAGGGCATTGGAAACTAAAGAGAAAATGAACAAATGGGACTACATTAAAATAAAAAGCTTCTGCACAGCAAAAGAAACCATCAACAAAACAAGAAAGCCCACTGCATGGGAGAACATATTTGCCAATGTTATCACTGATAAGGGCTTAATCTCCAACATTTATAGGGAACTCATACAACTTAACAAAAGGAAGATATAAAATCCAATAAAAAAAAATTTGGGCAAAGGACCTAGACACTTTTCAAAAGAGGACATTCAGAAAGCCAAGAGACATATTAAAACATGCTCAAGTCACTAATCATTCGAGAAATGCAAATCAAAACACCAATGAGGTACCATCTCACACCTGTCAGACGGGCTATCATCAACAAATGACAAGTGCTGGCGAGGATATGGAGAAAAAGGAACCCTCCTTCACTCCTGGTGGGAATGCAGACTGGTGCAGCCACTGTGGAAGACAGTATGTTGTTTTCTCAAAAAACTAAAAATGGAACTCCCATTTGACCCAGTGATCCCACT
>NW_005355211.1:124029-129025 GCF_000412655.1 Myotis brandtii | reverse complement strand
AAATACCACATGATCTCACTCATTTATGGATAATAAAGACCATTATAAACTGATGAACAAAATAGATACAGACTGTCAAACTACAGCAGGAAGGTTGGGGAGGATTGGCGGGGGAGGTGAGAGATAAGAGGTCAACCAAAGGACTGTATGCATGTATGTAAGCATAACCAATGGACTGAAGATACTGGGGGGGTAGGGGAGGCAGGGGGAAGGTCAAGGGGTGCAAAATGGAGACTTATGTACTACTCTTAGTAACACTTTAAGCAATAAAACAAAATTTAAAAAAGAAAACACATTTTCCATGGGAGAAATTCACCTTCCTGAGAGGCAATTCATCTCCCTGTGGGGCATACACATTTCCCTGTGTGTAAATCATAATTTCTGTCAGGGTAAAGCAACTTTTTGTGGGGAAATGCACCTTCCTCTATGGAAATGCAGCTTCATGTGGGGGAAACACACCATCCTGTGAGAGAACACATTTTCCTGCTATGGAACACTTTTTCCTCTTGGGGAACTATCTTTCTATAGCAAAATGCTACATCCTGGGGGGAACATACATTCCTGTGCAGTAATTCTTCTTCCTACGGGTGAACACATCTTCCTGTGGAGGAACACTTCTTCCTTTGGAGGAAATGCATGTTCCTGTGGAGGAATGCATCTTTATGTGCAGAAAATTCACCTTCCAGGGGGGGAACCTAATCTTCCTGTATATGGAACACATCTGCCTGTGGGAAAATGCACCTTCTCATGGGCAAAAACATCTTTCTGTGGAAATCATTCTTCTGTGGGAGGAATGGCACATTCCTGTGTGGGAACCATTTTTTCTTTGGGGGTACACATCTTTCTGCTGGGGAAATGCACCTTCCTGTGGGAGAACCTAAAATTCTGGTGGGGGAAACACATTCATATTTGTAAACACCATTATCTGTGAGGGAACCCTTCTTCCTCTGAACAAACATATCTACATGTGGGGGAAACGCATGTTTCTGTGAGGGAACCCTTCTTGCTGTTGCAGAAACTTACTATCCTATGGGGAAATGCAACTTCATGTGCAGGAACACATCTTCCTGTGGGAGAACATTTCCTGTGGGGAAACACACCTTCGTATGTGGTGAACCCTTCATTTTGTGGGGTATACACAATCTCCTATAAGGCAAATGCACCTACCCTTGGGGGAAATTCACCATCTTCCCAAGGAAAGGCTTCTTGCTGTGTGGGAACACATCTTCCTTTGGGAGAAAAACACCTTTTTGTGAGAAAACACATTTTCCTTGGGAGAAATTCACCTTCCAGAGGGGCAATTATTCTTCCTCAGTGAAGAAACACATCTTTATTTTTTAAATATATTTCATTTATTTTTGCAGAGAGGAAGGGAGAGGGATAGAGAGTTAGAAACATCGATGAGAGAGAAACATCGATCAGCTGCCTCCTGCACACCCTCTTCTGGGGATGTGCCTGCAACCAAGGTACATGCCCTTGACCGGAATCAAACCTGGGACTCTTCAGTCCACAGGCCGACACTCTAGCCACAGAGCCAAACTGGTCAGGGCAATCTTTCTGTTTTGGAATTATTCAGCCTGTCAGGGAAAAGCAACATTTGTGGGGAAACACAATTTCCTGTAGGGGAATGCAGCTTCCTGTGGGAAAAACACACTTTCCTGTGAGGGAACACATCTTCCTCTCTGGAATACAACCTCCTTTTGGGGAAAGACCTTCCCATGGTGAAATGCATCTTTCTGTGTGTGAAATGCACCTTCCTGTGCAGAAATTCTTCTTCTTGAGGGTGGAAAAGTATTCCTGTGGAAGAACACATCTTACTTTGGGAGCCACGCACTTCCTGTGGAAAAAGCATCTATAGGAGAGGGAAATTCACCATCATGTGAGCAAAAACTTTTTTTCTGTGTGAAAACCGTACTTCCTGTGGAGGGAAGAAACTTCCTGAGCAGAAACTCTTCTTCACTTAGGGACACACATCTTCCTGTTACAGATCCTTGCCCTCCATTAGAAGACTGTACCTTCCTGTAGGGGTACACTTCTTCCTGTGGTGGACCCATTTTTCAGTGGTGGAGCACTTCCTCCTGTAGTTGAAAGATATATTCTTCTGTGGGAAATGAAACCTCCAGTTGGGGAACACATCCCTTTAGGTAAAACACACCTTCCAGTGTGGAAACCTATATTCCAGTGAGGGAAACTATTCTTCCTGTTGGAGAAATGCCCCTTCCTACGGGGGTACCTAATCTTTCTGTGGGGGAAACACATTCATGTTGGGAAACACACCTGTCTGTGAGAGAACCCTTCTTTCTGTGGGTGAACACATCTACATGTGGGGGAAATGCATGTTCCTGTGAGGGAACCCTTCTTCCTGTGGGGGAAACTCACCTTCCTGTCTGGGAAATACAACTTCCTGTGAGGTAACACATCTTCCTTTGTGGAACACAGCTTCCTTTTGGGGAACAATCTTCCCATTGCAAAATGCACCTTCATTGGGTGAAAATGCACCTTCCTTTGCAGGAATTCTTCTTCCTGTGGGTGATCACATCTTCCTGTGGGAAAACCCATCTTCCTCTGGAGGTACACATCATCCTGTTGGGGTAACAGACATTACTATATGGGAATGCATCTTCTGGTAAGGGAAGACTTCTTCCTTGGTGGAACCTTTATTCCTGTAGGTAAACCATTCTTCCTGTGGTTGAAACCCACCATTTTGTGGAGGAATATAATTTTCCTGTTGAGAAACACATCTTCCTTTGGTGGAAATGCACATTTCTGTGTGGGAACATCTTTTCCTGTATAGGAACCTAATCTTCCTATTGAGGAAAAGCAATTTCCTGTTGGTGAACCTAATCTTCCTGAAGGGAAAACACACCTTCCTCTTGTGAAACACACTTTTCTGTGAGGGAACCTTTGTTTTGGTTGGGGAAATCAACTTCCTGTGGGGAAAATGCATCTTCTTCTGAAGGAAAGTATCATCCTGTCAGGAAAACTCACCTTTCTGTGCAGAAATGCTTCTTGCTGTGGAGGAAAGGCATTTTCCTTTGTAGGAACACATCTTCCTGTGGGAGAACCATTCTTGTGGGAGAAACCCACCTTCATGTGGAGTGAACCTTTCATCTTGTGGGGTATATGCAACCTCCTATGAGGGAAAGGAACCTACCCTTGGGGAAAATTCACCTTCTTGCAGAGGAAAGGCCCATTGCTTTGTGGAAACTCATTTTCCTGTGTAGGAATCATAATTTCTGTCAGACAAAAAGCAACTTTTGTGGGGAAATGCACCTTCCTGTAGGGAAATGAGCTTCCTATGGGGGAAACACACCATTCTGTGAGAAAACACATCTTCCTGCTGGGGAACACAGTTTCCTTTTGGGGAACAATCTTCCTATAGCAAAATGTAACTTGCAGGGGAAACACACATTCCTGTATGGAATTCTTCTTCCTATGGGTGAACACATCTTTCTGTGTAGAAGAAACTAATCTTCCTTTTGAGGAAATCATCTTCCTTTGATGGAAATAAACATTTCTGTGAGGAAACCTACTTTCCTGTGTAGGAACCTGATCTTCCTGTTGAGGAAAAGTACCTTCCTGTTAGGGAACCTAACCTTCCTGAAGGGAAAACACACCTTCCTGTTGTGAAACACACTTTTCTGTGAGAGAATTCTTGTTTCAGTTGGGAAAACTCACCTTCCTATGGGGAAAATGAACCTTCCTGTGGATGAACACGTTTTCCTGTAAGGGAAATACGTCTTCTTGTGGGGGAAAGTATCATCCTGTCAGAAAAACTCACCTTCCGAGATCAAGCTCTCTGGGAGAGGGGGAGACTACCACTGCTGCAGGCACTCCCTGGACTTGGGACTCGGGAACAGAGCCCACGCCATCTTGAAGGGGAGAGCAGCCTCTTCTAGGAACTCATCAGCACCACCACCCAGATAGGCCTTGGATACTGCCCACAACCCAGCAGCCACTCCAGCCAAAATCCTGCTGCCCAACCCACAGACTCACAGACCCTGGGATCTCCTCCTCCAAAGGAGCACTGCGCCCACAGCAGTAAGTGCAGTATCCCCCTCCTCAGCGGCAGACCTCCGACATCGCCTTCCTGCATCTCCAGCACGCAGGTCTCCGAGGCACACCACTCCATAGACTCCACTTAGGAGTCACTGGGAGCCCCAGCTGGGTGTGATTTTGTACAGACACAGGCGCACTGCCCCCCAGTAGAAATTCTGAATTCCCTCTTCCTGAATAACTGCCCCCACACACCCAGCTGTGCAACTTAAGCGCCAGGGCCCTTCAGCACCAGGGCCCCTCAGAGTGTGTCAGAGCTCAGTGACCTGCAAAGGCACTTCCACAGTTGCTCATTCCCCCTGAGCCCATCTATCCGCAGGGCACTTTGGGAAGCCACAGTGAGCCTCCACTGGGTCCGATCTTGGACAAATAGGGACGCACTCCCCTGGGCAGTAGAAATTCTGAATTCACCCATCCTGGATACCTACCCAAAGACGCCTCTATTAAGCATGCCAGGGCCCTTAAGAGTGCTTCAGTGCACCTGCGCTAGCAAACTCACTGCGGTTGCTCCTGTGTGCCACCACTGGGAAGGCGTGCCTAGCCACCACAGGTGCATCAGCAAAAACTGAGTTTCCCCACCCCACAGCTGCAGACACTACAGTTGCATGCTTTTCTAGTGTGCAGGTCTCCCAAGACCACCGCGCCACAGGCAGCCCTGGGGCCCTTCTGTGAGCCCCACTGGACATGCACTTAAACAAACAGGTGCACTGCTGGGCTGTAGAAACACTGAATTCCCTCTTCTGGGATAGCTGCTCACAGAAACTGCAATCCAGTGGCTTCAGTGCCAGGGCCCTTCAGGGTGTGTCAGTACACCCTGCTGGCAAACACAACACAGGTGCCCCTGTTAATGGCCACTGGGATCCCATTTATCCAACCATGGGGGCAGCAGCAAAAGCTGAGTCTGCCCACCCCACAACTACAGAACTCTGAACACCACAGA
>NW_005355211.1:122347-123449 GCF_000412655.1 Myotis brandtii | reverse complement strand
CAACATAGCTGCTATAAAGAACACAATGGAAGGCTTAAACAGCAGACTAGAAGAGGCTGAGGACCACATCAGCAAATTATAAGACAAGGTAGGAAAAAACACACAAACACAGGAGCAACTGGAAAAAAAATTAAAAAGTGAGAGGAGAGCCTAAGGGAGCTTTGAGACAACGCAAAATGAAACAACATTCGCTTAATAGAGATACCAGAAGAAGAGGAGGAGAAGCAAGAAATAGAAAACCTGTTTAAAGAAATAATGACAGAAAACCTCCCTGATACTGGCAAGAAAAATACTACACAAGTCCAAGAAGCACATAGAGTGCCAAATAAGATGAACCCCAAAACAGCAACACCAAGACACATCATAATTAAATTGGCAAACACCAATGACAAAGTAAGAATCTTAAAGGTTGCCAGACAGAGACAGAACGTTACCTACAAGGGATCTCCTATTAGAATATCAGCTGACTTCTCAACAGAAACACACCAGGCAAGAAGGGAATGGAATGAAATATACAAATGACAGCAAGGCTATCATTCAAAATTAAAGGTGGAATCAGGAGCTTCACAGATAAAAAAAAAGGCTAAGAGAGTTTATTACCACCAAGCCAGCAATGCAAGAAATGCTAAAGGGACTTCTGTAAAAAGAAAAAACAGAGGCAAGAAGAAACAGAAATATTAAGAAAAAAATGACAAACAAGTAATTATCAATAATTACATTAAACATAAATGGATTAAATACTCCAATCAAAAGACACAGGGTAGCTAAATGGATAAGAAAACATGACCCATATATTTGCTGTCTGCAAGAGACCCACCTCAAAACAAAGGATTCACACAAACTGAGAGTGAAGGGATGGAAAAAAAATTATCAAGCAAATGGAAATGAGAAAAAAGCTGGGGTTGCAATACTTACATCTGACAAAATAAACCTCAAAGCAAAGGCCATAACAAGAGATAAGGAAGCCCACTACATAATACAAAATGGAGCAACCCAACAAGAAGATATAACTCTGGTAAACATATATGCACCCAATACAGGAGCACCCAAATACATAAAACAACTTCTGGAAGATATCAAGGGAGAGATCGATAGCAATACA
>NW_005355211.1:100280-119721 GCF_000412655.1 Myotis brandtii | reverse complement strand
GGGGGTGGCCCTGGGGGCTCGCTGGGCAGAGACAAGCTCATTTGCGGAGCCTGGTGGCGGAGGCGGTGGCCGGGGGGGCTGGCCTCCGGCCCAGGTGGCAGCACCAGCGGGAAAGTGTCAGCCATAGGTGGGGGCATGGGGACCTCGAGTTCTGGTGGCCCCAGCGGGGGTGGCCCTGGGGGCTCGCTGGGCAGAGACAAGCTCATTTGCGGAGCCTGGTGGCGGAGGCGGTGGCCCAGGGGGCTGGCCTCCGGCCCAGGTGGCAGCACCAGCGGGAAAGTGTCAGCCATAGGTGGGGGCATGGGGACCTCGAGTTCTGGGGGTGGCCCCAGCAGCAGCAGCGGAGGAAGCAGCGGGGTCCCAAGTGCGGGCACCAGCTTCCCGCCGCCAGGAGTGAAGCTGGGCCATGACAGCGGGAAGATGACCACAGTGGTAGCCACTCTAGGCCAAGGTCCGGAGTGCTCCCAGGAGGTGGCTTACACAGACATCAAAGTGATTGGCAATGGCTCATTTGGGGTTGTGTACCAGGCACGGCTGGCAGAGACCAGGGAACTGGTAGCCATCAAGAAGGTTCTCCAGGACAAGAGGTTCAAGAACCGAGAGCTGCAGATTATGTGGAAGCTGGACCGCTGCAAGATCGTGAGGCTGAGATACTTCTTCTACTCCAGTGGGGAGAAGAAAGACGAGCTTTACCTAAATCTGGCGCTGGAGTACATGCCCGAGACAGTGTACCGGGTGGCCCATCATTTCACCAAGGCCAAGTTGACCATCCCTATCATCTATGTCAAGGTATACATGTACCAGCTCTTCCAGAGCTTGGCCTACATCCACTCCCAAGGCGTGTGTCACCATGACACCAAACCCCAGAATCTGCTGGTAGACCCTGACACTGCTGTCCTCAAGCTCTGTGATTTTGTCAATGCAAAGCAGCTGGTCCGGGGGGAGCCCAATGTCTCCTACCTCTGTTCTCACTACTATTGTGCCCCCGAGCTGATCTTTGGAGCCACTGATTATACCTCATCTATTGATTTGTGGTCAGCTGGCTGCATACTGGCGGAGCTCCTCCTGGGCCAGCCCATCTTCCCTGGGGACAGTGGGGTAGACCAGCTGATGGAGATCATCAAGGTGCTGGGAACACCAACCTGGGAGCAGATTCGAGAGATGAACCCCAACTACACAGAGTTCAAGTTCCCCCAGATTAAAGCTCACCCTTGGACAAAGATTTGAACACCACCCGAGCCCATAGCGCTCTGCTCTTGCCTGCTAGAGTACACACCATCCTCGAGGCTCTCCCCATTGGATGCATGTGCCCACAGCTTCTTTGATGAACTGCGATGTCACGGAATCCAGCTCCCTAACAACCACTCACTTCCCCCCCTCTTCAATTTCAGTCCTGGTGAACTCTCCATCCCAACCATCTCTCAACACCATTCTCATCCCTCCTCACTTGAGGTCCCCAGCGGGCACTGCCACCCTCACCCCATCCTCACAAGGTTTAAGTGAGGCTCAGACCAGCTCAGAATGGCAGTCAGCTGAAGCCACAGCTCCCCTCACTAACTCCTCCTGAGGGCCCTGCCAACTACCCTTCCATCTGGGAGCTCCAGGTGGGGCGGGAAAGGGGGGCCATAGCTCCTGCCCTGGCTGGGCCCCTAGACTAGAGGGCAGAGGTAAATGAGTCCCTGTTCCCTCTTCCTGTTCCTTCCTCACCAGCCTCACCCCTATGGTGGGCTTTTTAAGAGGATTTCAACTGGTTGTGGGGAGGGAAGAGAAGGAAGGATGGAAGGGGTTGGGGGCATGTGGACCTCCTACCCTTGGCCCCCTTCCCTCCCCCCAGACCGCCCTTCTCCAACCCACCCTCCCTTCCTGTGTCCCTTGTAAATAGAACCAGCCCAGCCCGTCTCCTCTCCTCTTTCCTGGCCCCCGGGTGTAAATAGATTGTTATAATTTTTTTCTTAAAGAAAACGTCGATTCGCACCGTCCAACCTGGCTCCTCCCCCTCCTACAGCTGTGTTCCCCTCCTGTCCTCTGCCCTAAGGTCTCCTCCCTCCTCTCCCCACCCTGGAGGGCTGGGTTAGGGATGGTGGGGAGATCCCGATGTCTTAGTTTCCACAGTAAGGTTTGCCTGTGTACAGACCTCCGTTCAATAAATTATTGGCATGAAACCTGAAAAAACCTGCCACTGGGGAGGAGGGAGGGAGGGAGGAGGAGGAGGAGCCAAGGTCATTATTTTTAACCCGATGTGCATTACACTTTATTTACTTGTCTGGGCCAATTCTATTTGGGGTTCTCAACCCTTTTACCAAACAAAAGAAGAGGACATTTCCTGGAATGACATTTCCTGGAATGACATTCCTGAGCGTGTTGTCAACTCCATCTCCACTCTGCGCCCTTCTTGCTACCCCCAGCCTTTTGGCTGCCTAGGGAAGTAATGCTCTCCCAGGCTTTCCTGTGTGGTCTGAGGACTTACGGCTATTGAGTTGCCTCCTGAAGAACTTCTGGGATAGTTACACTGCCTCCTTGTGAGTATAAAGAAAGGGAAACCACTGTGTCTACCTGACAGAAAATACCTTTACCCCCGAGGAGAACTCGGCCCTGGGGAGGAGGCCACGGAGCCCGCGGGACCCTACGGCCAAGCAAGCTCCGCGGGGAAGGGCTCCGTGTATCTCCCGCATGTGCCTCTCGTCTAACCCGTGCTCTCTGCATGGCGCCTTGCCGAGCATAGAGTTTACACGCTTAGGAGCAGGAATCCAAGGAAGATGAGATGTCAGGTGGAAGTAACAGAGGAAGACATTGTAAAGTGAGTATTTCAGGGGAGATCATTGGTAAGGTGGCTATAAATAGCTAAAACCAATTTATAAGACAGGAGAAAATATCTGTGAGCAAATCTAAAACGAATATTCTAAAACTAAGATTCCTGAGAGTGGAGTGGTATGTTGCACGGAGAGTTATGCCTTATGTTAATATTATATAGTATTACATTACAATATAATCTACATAGATACATCGGGTTGTTTTGTTTTTTTAAAACATCACTATGAAATTAAAGTAGCATACCTGAAAATATCTATTTAACGCACACACACATACAAACACACACAAGATAATAGAGCAATAAAAGACCAAAAAAGGCACACCCAAAACTAATAGCCATCGAATGGGATGCAATGGAATACTATGCTGCTGTAAAAAGGAAGGAACTCCTACCATTTGCAACAGCATGGATGGAGCTGGAGAGCATTATGCTAAGTGAAATAAGTCAGTCAGAGAAAGATAAATATCACATGCTCTCACTCATTTGTGGATTATAATGAACAACATAAACTGATGTAGAGACAGAGAAGCGTCGATCAGATGCTCAAAACTCAGAGGGAAGGTAGGGGAGGGTTGGGGTGAGGGGGAGAGATCAACCAAAGGACTTGTATGCATGCATAGAAGCATAAGGGATGGATGTGGACAACAGGGGCTGAGGGTGAGGGCAGGATTGGGGGGAGGAGAGGACATTAGGAGGATAAGGACACATTTGTAATATCTTAATCAATAAAGGGGGTAAAAGATAGAGAAACTCACCTTCCTATGCATGAATGTTTCTTGTTGTGGATGAAAGGCACCTTCCTATATAGGAACACATCTATCTTCCTATGGGAGAACCATTCCTGTGAGGGAAACTTACCTTCCTGTGGGGTCAACCCTTCATCATGTGGGGTATACGCAACCTCCTATGGGGAAAACTCACCTATTCCTGCGTGATATGTACCTTCTTGTGGAGAAAAGCCCCCTTGCTCTGTGGGAACTCATCTTCCTTTTGGATGTGATAGAGAAACTTTTGAGCTCGGCATGTCAAAATTTTGAAAAACCCTAACTTAACTCTGGTGCCGAGTCACATATAGAAATATTCATAATTTTTTTGATATTTGCAACCATAGTAAAAAAAAGATTTATATTTTTGATATTTATTTTATATATTTAAATGCCATTTAACAAAGAAAAATCAACCAAAAATATGTATAAAATGAACAAAAACAGAAAAACAATGTACATTTAGGAAAAAAAATAATAAAAACAATGATAATCAAATGGTACGAAAAGTAGAAATTAGTGACTTTTGGTGCTGAAGTTTGTCTAATTCTTCGATTGCAGGTTCGATTTCTTCAAAGCACTCCACAAATCGCTCAAGTACTTTACCTCGACTCAGCCATCTCACATTATTGAACATCAGTAGTCCACTGTAGGTTGAATCAACTTCCTGTAAAAGTGCAGAAAATTCTCGCTTGTGAAGGGGTCGAGAAGCTATAAAATTCACAATTTTTGTTACAACTGACATTAAATCATTCAATTCTGAGAATCCCGATTTGGCACACAACACCTCCTGATGGATAATGCAATGAAAAGGTACAAGTGGATGTCTAATAGCTTCCATAAACAATTTCAGGAATCCCATATT
Source organism: Myotis brandtii (assembly GCF_000412655.1). Taxonomy (NCBI): domain Eukaryota; kingdom Metazoa; phylum Chordata; class Mammalia; order Chiroptera; family Vespertilionidae; genus Myotis; species Myotis brandtii. The sequence continues at coordinate 115,280 of NW_005355211.1, read as the reverse complement.
TTTTCCCACCATATTTGGTGCCCCATCTGTGTCGTGACTGACACAATTTTAGAGATATCAATGTTTAGGTCACTGAATGTTTTTATAACAACCTTACCTATTTCGTTTCCTGATGTACTTATTGGCACTGATTCTAACTTTATCAACTCTTCTCTCATTGTGAGACCATCAGAATATCTAGCAATAATGGCCAACCATGCATTTGATGTGACATCAGTAGCTTCATCAAGAGAAATCAAAAAATATTTACAACTCTTTAAGTCTTTTTTTTAATTGATTTTGTACATTTTTGTTAAGATCTGTTATTCTGTCTCTGATAGTATTTCTGAGTGGTAACTCAGAAATTCTTTTAATAATATCATCTTTATTTTTCATATCGTGAAATAGAGCTGGTGCACATCTTAGAAATGTTTCCTTAATAAATTCTCCGTCACTGAGGGCTTTTCCATGCTGAGCTATGGAGTGAGCAATACAGTAACTTGCTGATGTTAAATTTGTAGAGCATCTTACAAATTTAATGATGGAATTTGATTGACTTTTATAGAGGTGTAGCTGCCTAGAAATGTATTCCTTCCTTTCATTGATACTTTTTTTCAAGAGCTGACAATGATTAGTTTCAAAATGTCTCTTTACATTCCACGTTCTGCTTACTACCATTTCATTACACAGTATGCACAATGAACTGTTGTTTCTGTCGACAATCCTGTACATCTCAGTCTATATGTCTTGAAAGGGTAGGCTGCTGCTACTTCCACTTTCTTTATCATTCAATCTTGCTTTTTTACTTTTTTGATTCTCCATCACAAGGCTGCAAAAATAAATAAATATAAATCATGGCATTTTTATAAAAGGTTGATAGGTTTCTTACCTATTAACTTTTTGCAGTGTTGTTGCACTGACTCCTAGTGCAAAACAATTCAAAGATAGTATGTATAACCAACAAATATATGGTGCTATAATCAATTATCTGACACGCAAATGTCTCATTGAGCACTGTTGCACTGTATATCTTTTTCTTCTAACCCTCCCATTCCTGTCTCCTAACGAACATGGCGATCAAGTGCGTCCATTTGCCGAATGCACCCGAACGCACGGGAAGCTTACCCGAGGCACATGTTGACAATAACGAGGCCGTTTCCAAAATTCGGCATTTTGTCACTCAAGTAAAAATAAAATGTCATGAGTAAAGATTAATCTCTTTATAGTGCAATTCTTAACCTTTTTATATTAATGTCAATATTGGAACAATGTATCTTGGATGTTCTCACTATGTATCTTTGCTACGCAACATCGATGTACATGTTTACACCCGGTTTTAGAATTGCATTATTGATCATGAGTAACGTGAGTAATAATATTACTCGAGTGATGCCCAACTCTGGCCATTGCGAAAGACAAATATTTGAATTATGCAATTTTTTGTCTCTGTCGATGCGTGTCACCCAAAATGAGTTCTCGTGTCACCTCTGACACGCATGTCATAGGTTCGCCATCACTGCTTTAGGAAAAACATACCTTCATGTGTGGGAACACATTTTCTGTGGGAGAAATTCACCTTCATGAGGTGAATTCATCTTCCTGTAGGGGAAACACATTTTGATGTGTGGGAATCATAATTTCTATCAGGAAAAAGCAACTTTTTGTTGGGAAATGCACCTTCCTGTAAGGAAATGACCTTCCTATAGGAGAAATGCACCGTCCTGTGAGGGAACACATCTTCCAGCTGAGGAACACAGTTTCCTTTTGGGAAATGATCTTTCTATAGCAAAATGTAACTTCCAGGGAAAACACACATTCCAGTGCAGGAATTCTTCTTCCTATGGGTGAACACACTTCCTGTGAAGGAACACCACTTCCTTTGGAGGAAATACACATTTTCTGTGGAAGAAATTCACCTTCATGAGGTGAATTCATCTTTCTGTAGGGGAAACACATTTTGATGTGTGGGAATCATAATTTCTATCAGGAAAAAGCAACTTTTTGTTGGGAAATGCACCTTCCTGTAAGGAAATGACCTTCCTATAGGAGAAATGCACCGTCCTGTGAGGGAACACATCTTCCAGCTGAGGAACACAGTTTCCTTTTGGGAAATGATCTTTCTATAGCAAAATGTAACTTCCAGGGAAAACACACATTCCAGTGCAGGAATTCTTCTTCCTGTGGGTGAACACACTTCCTGTGAAGGAACAACACTTCCTTTGGAGGAAATACACCTTCCTGTGGAGGAATGCATCTCTATGTGGGTAAAATTAACTTTCCTGTGGTAACCTAATCTTCCTGAAGGAGGAATACATATTTCTGAGGAGAAATTCCCCTTCTTGTGGGCTAACACACCTTCCTCTGTAGAAACCATTATTCCTTTGTGGGGAGGCACCTTCTGTGTTGAAACCCTTCTTTCTTTGTGCGTACACATCTTCCTATTAGGGAAACACACCTTCCAAGAGGGAAATGCACCTTCCTATAGGGCAACACAACTTTCTGTGGTGAACCTTTACTTCTTGAGAGGGAACCATTTTTCCTGTGGTAAAATGCACTTTCCAGTGGGGGAACTGAACCTTCCTTCTAGGGAACACATCTTCCTGTTGGAAACGCACCTTCCTGTGTGAGAACCTATTTTCCTGGTGGGGGAACCAAACTTCCTGTTGGGGAAAAGCCCCTTTCAGTGGGGGAACCTAATCTTCTTTGGGGGAAACACGTTCATGTTGGAAAACACACCTTTCTGGCAGGGAACCCTTCTTCCTGAAAGCAAACTATCTACCTGTGGGGAAATGCATGTTCCAGTGAGGGAAAACACAACTTACTGTTGTTGGAATGCAACTTCCAGTGGAGAAAATAGACCTTCCTGTGGAGGAAAGTATCTTCCAGTGAGGAAAATTCACCTTACTGTGCAGGAATCCTTCTTGCCTGAAAGGGAAGGCACTTTCCTGTGTGGGAACCCTTCTTCCTTTAGGGACACACATTTTCCTATTTGGGAAACCACGCTTTCCTATATGGGAATGTACCATCTTGTAGGTCTACAATTCTTCCTGTGGTTGAACCATTTTTTCTGTGGGGGAGCCCTTCTTCCTGCGGATGAAATGCACATTTTTGTGGGGGAAATGAATCTTCCAGTTGGGGAATAAACCTTTCTTTGGGGGAAACATACATTCCAGTGTGGGAACCTATATTCCCTGTGGGGGAACCTAATCTTCCTGTTGGAGAAAAGCCCATTCCTGTCAGGGAACCTAATCTTCCTGTGGGGGAAACACATTCATGTTGAGAAACACACCTGACTGTGAGGAAACCCTTCCTCCTCTGGGCAAATACATCTATTTGTGTGGGAAATGCATGTTCTTATCAGGGAACCCTTCTTCCTGCGGGGGAAACTCACTTTCCTGTGTGGGAAATACACCTTCATGTGAGGGAATACATCTGTCTTTGTGGAACACAACTTCCTTTGGGGGACAATTTTCCCATGGCAAAATGCAACTTCATTGGGGGTAATTCTTCTTCCTGTGGGTAATCACATTTTCCTGTGAGGGAACCATAATTCCTTTGGGGATTCATATCATCCTGATGGAGACACAGACATTACTATAAGAGAATGCATCTTCCAGTAAAGGAACACTTCTTCCTGTAGGTAAACCCTTCTTCCTGTGGTCAAAACACACCGTTTTATGGGGGAAAGTAATTTTCTTGTTGAGGAAAACATCTTCCTTTGGGGTGAATGCACATTTCTGTGTGGGAACCTATTTTCCTGTGTAGGAACCTGATCATGCTGTTGAGGAAAAGCACCTTCCTGTTGTGGAACCTAATCTTCCTGAAGGGAAAACACACCTTCCTATTGTGAAATACACTTACAGTGAGGGAACCCTTGTTTCATTTGGGAAAACTCACCTCCTGTGAGGAAAATGCACCTTCCTGTGGGTGAACACATCTTCCTGTGGGAAAAATACATCATCTTGTGGGGGAAAATATCTTCCTCTCAGGGAAACTCATCTTCCTGTGCAGAAATGCTTCTTGTTGTGGAGGAACGGCACCTTCCTGTGTAGGAACACATCTTCCTGTGGGAGAACCTATCCTGTGGGGAAAACCCACCTTACTATGGAGTGAACCCTTCATCATGTGGGGTATACACAACCTCCTATAGGGGAAACACACCTACCCTTGGAAGAAATTCACCTTATTGCAGAGGAAGGACCCCTTGCTCTGTGGGAACTCATCTTCCCTTGGGAGAAACACACCTTCATGGGAGGGAACATTTTCTGTGGGAGAAATTCACCTTCCTGAGGGGCAATTCATCTTCCTGTGGCGAAACACATTTTTCTGTGAAAAAAATCATAATTTCTGTCAGGGAAAAGCAACTTATTGTGGGGAAATGCACCTTCCTGTAGGGAAATGCAGCATCCTGTGGTGGAAACGCACCTTCCTGTGAGTGAACACATTTTCCTGCATGGGAAAAGTTTCCTGTTGGGGAATGATATACCCATAGCAAAATGCACAATTCTGGGTGCAATGCATTTTTCTGTACAAGAATTCTTCTTCCTGTGGGTTAATACATCTTCCTGGGAGGAACACTTCTTCCTTTGGGGAAAATGCACCTTTCTGTGGGAGAACACATGTCTATGTGGAAAAAATTAACTTTCCTGTGGTAACCTAATCTTCCTGTAGGGGGAGTACATCTTCCTGTAGGAAAATTCCCCTTCTTGTGGACTAAAACACCCTCCTGGGCAGAAACAATTCTTCCTGTAGGAGGGAAGGCACCTTTCTGTGTGGTAACTGTTCTTACTTTGGGGGTACACATCTTTCTGTTAGGGAAACACACCTTACGAGATGGAAACGCACCTTTCTGTAGGGCAACAATTCTTCCTGTAGTGGAACCCTCTTTCCTGTGGTGGAAATGCACTTTCCTGTGGGGGAAATAAACCTTTATGCTATGGAACACATCTTTCTGTTAGAAATTCACCTTTCTGTGTGAGAACCTATTTCCCTTAGGGGTAACTAATCTTCCTATTGGAGAAAAGCTCCTTTTGATGGGAGAACCTCATCTTCTTGTAGGGGGAACACATTCATGTTGGAAAACACATGTGTCTGTGAGGGAACCCATTCTTTCTGTGAGCAAACACATCTACCTGTGAGGGAAATGCATGTTTCTGTGAGGGACCATTTCTTTCTGAGGGAAAACTCACCTACTGCAGGGAAACACACCTTCCAGTGGAGAAAAAATACACCTTCCTGTGGAGAAAAGTATCTTCCAATGAGGAAAACTCACCTTCCTGTGCTGCAGTAATCATTCTTGCTGTGGAGGAAAGGCATTTTCCTGTGTAGGAACACATCTTCCTGTGGGAGAACCATTCCTGTGGGGGAAACCCACCTTCCTGTGTAGTGAACCCTTGATCTTGCTGGGAATACGCAACCTCCTATGGGGGAAATGCACCTATTCTTGGGGGAAATTAATTTTCTTGTGAAGGAAAGGCCCTTTGCTCTGTGGGAACTCATCTCCTTTGTGAGAAATCCACTTTCATATGAGGGAACACATTTTCTATGAGGTGCAATTCATCTTCTTGTAAGAGAAACACATTTTGATGTGTGGGAATCCTAATTTCTGTCAGGGATAAGCAACTTTTTGTTGGGAAATGCACCTTCCTGTAGGGAAATGCAGCTTCCTATGGGGGATATGCACTGTCCTGTGAGGGAATACATCTTCCTGCTGGGGAACACAGTTTCCTTTTGGGGAATGATCTTCCTATAGCAAAATGTAACTTCCAGGGGGAACACACATTCTGGTGCAGAAATTCTTCTTCCTATGGGTGAACACATCTTTCTTTGGGGGAACACTTCATTTTTTGGAAGAAATGAAATGTTCCTCTTTGTGGAGGAACGCATCTTTATGTGGGGGAAATTCACCTTCCTGGGGTAAACTAATCTTCCTTTAGAAGAAACGCATCTGTTTCTGAAAAAATGCACCTTTGTATGGGCAAAAACACCTTCCTGTGCAAAAATCATTCTTCCTGTTATGGGGAAAGGCACCTTCCTGTTTAAGAACCCTTTTTCCTTTGGGGCACACATCTTCCTGCTGGGAAAACACACCTTCCAATAGCAAAATGCACCTTCCTGTAGGGCAACACTTCTTCCTGTGGTGGAAACTATCTTCTTCAGGAGGAACCCCCCCTTCCTGTGGTCAAAATACACTTTCCTGTGTGGGAAATGAACCTTCCTGTTGGGGCATACATCTTTATTTAGGGGAAATGCACCTTCCTGTATAGGAAACTATTTTTCTGTGAGGGAAACTAATCTTCCTGTTGGGGAAAAGCCCCTTCCTTTGGGGGAACCTAATTTTCCAGTGTAGGAAACACATTCCTGTTGGGAAACAAACTTTTCTGTGAGGGAACCTTTCTTCCTGTGGGCAAACACATCTACTTGTGGGGAAAATGCATGTTTCCCATGGGGGAAACACACTTTCCTATGAAGGAAATGCACTCCCTGTGGGGGAACACATCTTCCTGTGGGGGAAATACACCTTTGTGTGGGGTAAAGTATCTTCCTGTGGAAGAACATTTTCTGTGGGGAAAATGCACTTTCCTGTGAAATGAACCCTTCATCCTGTGGGGGATATGCACATTCCTGTGGGAGAAATTCACCTTTTGTGGAGGAAAGGCATCTTTCAGTGTGGTCACATTCTTCCTTAGGGGAAACACACATTCCTGTGAAGGAACGCATTTTCCCGTGAGAGAAATTCACCTTCCTGTGGGGCAATTCATCTTCCTCTTGGGGAAAACATATAATCTTTATTAGGAATCATATTTTCTGTCAGGGAAAAGCAGCATTTTGTGGGGAAATGCAACTTCCTTTAGGGGAATGCAGGTTCCTGTGGGAGAAACACACCTTCCTGTGAGGGAACACATCTTCTGTGAGTACAACTTCTTATTGGGGAACAATCTTCCCAGGGCAAAATGCACATTTCTGGATGTGAAATGTACCTTCCTGTGCAGGAATTCTTGTGAGTGAACATATCTTCCTGTGGAGGAATATATCTTACATTGGGAAAAACACACGTTCCTGTGGGGATCACATGTATATGTGGAGGAAATTTACCTTCCTGAGGGGAACCTAATCTTCCTGTATGGGGAACACACTTTCTGTGGGGAAATTCAGCTTCCCATGGGCAAAAACATCTTCCTGTGCCAAAACCATTCTTCCTATGAAGGGGAAGGCAACTACCTGTGCAGGAATTCTTCTTCCTTTAGGGGCACACATTTTCCTGTGACAGAACCGTGTTATCCTATAGGGGACTGTATCTTCCTGTAGGACTACACTTCTTCCTGTTATGGACCCTTTTTCCTGGGGAGGGGGGGGGGGGGGGGAGAGACCATCTATCTGTTGTCGAAACACACATTCCTGTGGGTAAATTAACCTCCCATTTGGGGAACACACCTCCCTTTGAGGCAAACACACCTTCCAGTGTGGGAACCTATATTCCTGTATGGGAACCTAGTCTTATTGTTAGGGAAATGCCCTTTTCTGTGGGAAACCTAATCTTCTTGTGGGAGAAACACAGTCATGTTGGGAAACACACATCTGTGAGGGAAACCTTCTTTCTGTGGGCAAACACATCTACCTTTGGGGAAATATATGTTCCTCTGAGGGAGCCCATATCCTTTGGGAGAAACGCAACTTCCTATGGGGAAATGCATATTCCTGTGAGGGAACCGTTCTTCGGGGGAAACTCACCTTCCTGTGGAAGAACCTTTTCTATGGCTGAAATACACATTCCTTTGGGGTAAATGCACCTTCCTGTGGGATGAACCCTTCATCCAGGCGGGGGAGACACACCTTCCTGTGTAGGAAATTCACCTTTTGTTGGGAATTACACCTTTCTATGTGTGAACACATCTTCCTTTGGGGGAAATACACCTTCCTGTGAAGGAACACATATTTACGTGGTGGAAATTCACCTTCCTGTAGGGTAAATTCATATTCCTGTATGGTAAACACACTTTCCTGTGTGGGAATTGTTTTTCTGTCAGGGAAAAGCAAGATTTGTGGGGAAAATACACCTTTCTGTAGGGGAATTCTGCTTGCTGGGGGGAAATACATGTGCCTGTGAGGGAACACATCTTCCTCTGGGGAAAAATTTTCTTTTGGGGAACAATCTTCTCATGACTAAATAGACCTGCCTATAGTGGTGTGGGGGAAACACACCTTCCAATGCAGCAATTCTTCTTCTGGATGAACACATCTTCCTGTGGGGGAACCCTTTTCCTTTTGGGGATAGACATATTCCTGTTGTGAAATGCACCTTTCTATAGGGGAATGTATCTTCATGTAGGGGAACACTTCTTCCTGTGGGGAAGCCCTTCTTCCTCTGGAAGAAATGCACTGTTCTGTGGGGGACACTAACCTTACTGATGAGGAAAACATGTTTCTTTGGGGAGAAGCGCCTCCCAGTGTGGGAACCTCATCTTCCCATTGAGCAAAAAGCACCTTTCTGTGGGACGTATCTCTATGTGAAGAAAATTAATCTTTCTGTGGTAACCTGATATTCCTATATGGGAAATGCATCTTCCTGTGGGAAAATTCCCCTTGTTGTGGGCTAAAACAACTTCCTATGTGGAAACCCTTCCTTCTTTGGGGGTACACATCTTCCTGTTGGGGAAACACACCTTCTGAGAGGGGAATGCATCTTCCTGCAGGGCAACACTTCTACCTGTAGAGGAACCTTTCTTTATACAGAACACTCCTTCCTGTGGTCAAAATGCACTTCCCTGTGGGGGAAATGAAACGTCCTGCCAGGGAACACATCTTCCTTCAGTAGAAATGCACCTTCCTGTGTGAGAACCAATTTTCCTGTGGGGGAGAATAATCTTCCTATTGGGAAAAATCCCCTTCTGGAGGGGGAACCTAATCTTGTGGGGAAAACACATTCATGTTGGGAACACACATGTCTGTGGGGGAATCATTCTTCCTGTGGGAGAACACATTTACCTGTGAGGAAAATTCATGTATCTGTGAAGGAACCTTTCTTCTTGTGCAGGAAAACACACCTTCCTGATGGGGAAATACATCTTCCTGTAGAAGAAAGTATCTTCCAGTGGGGAAAACTCACCTTACTGTACTGGAACACTTGCTTTGGTGGGGAAGGCACCTCCTGCGCAGGAAATCTTCTTCCTGTAGGGGCACACATCTTCCTGTTTGGGAAACCACGCCTTCCTATATGGGAATGTACCCTCTTGTAGGTCTACACTGCTTCCTGTGGTAGAATCTTTTTTCCTGTTGGGGAGCCCTTCTTGCCGTGGTTGAAATGCACATTCATGTGGGGGAAATGAAACTTCCAGTTGGAGAATACTTCTTCCTTTGGGGGATACACACCTTCCACTGTGGGAATCTATATTTCTGTGGGGGAGCCTAATCTTCCTCTTGGGTAAAAGTCTCTTCCTGTGGCAGAACCTAATCTTCATCTGGGGGAAACACATTTAAGTTGGGAAACATGACTGTCTGTGAGGGAACCCTTCTTCCTGTGGGTGAACATACCTACCTGTGAAGGAAATGCATGTTCCTGTGAGGGAACACATCTTCCTTCATAGAACACAGCTTTCTTTTGGGGAATGATATTCCCATGGCAAAATGCCTCTTCATTTGGGGGGAAATGCACCTTCCTGTGCAGGAATTCTTCCTGTGGGTGGTCACATCTTCCTTTGAGGAAACCCTTATTCCTTTGGGGGTATACATCATCCTGTGGGCAAACAGACATTACTATAGGGGAATGCATCTTCCTGTAAGGGAAAACTTCTTAATGTGGTAGATCCTTTCTTCCTGTTGGTAAACCTTTCTTCCTGTGGTCAAAACACAATGTTTTGTGGGAGAAACTAATCTTCCTGATGAGCAAAATATCTTCCTTGGGGGAAACACACATTTCTGTGTGGGAACCTCATTTCCTGAGTAGGAACCCAATCTTGCTGTTGAGGAAAAGCACCTTCCTCTTGGGGAACCCAATCTTCCATAAGGGAATACAAAACTTCCTGTTGTGAAACACTTTTCTAGTGAGGGAACCCCTTGTTTCAGTTGGGGAAATTCACCTTACTGTGGAGAAAATGCACCTTCCTGCAGGTGTAACACCTCTTCCTGTGGAGGAAAACGCACCTTTTTTTGGCAAAAATTCAACTTCTTGCCAGGGAAAGGCCTCTTGCTGTGTGGAAACAAATCTTCCTTTGGGAGAAACACACCTTCATGGGAGGGAACACATTTTCTGTGGGAGAAATTCACCTTCCTGAGGGGAAATTCATCTTCTTTTGAGGGAAACACATTTTCCTAGTGGAAATTATAATTTCTGTCAGGGAAAAGTAACTTTTGTGGGGAAATTGACCTTCCTGTATGGAAATGCAGCTTCCTATGAGGGCATGCAGCTTCCTCAGTGGGAACACCTCTTCCTGTGGGGGAAATACACCTTCTTCTGGGGGAAAGTATCTTCCTGTGAGGGAAACTCAACTTCCTATGCAGGCATCCTTCTGGCTGTGGGGGAATGGCATCCTCTTCTGCAAGAAGCACACCATGTGTGGGAACACATCTTCCTGTGGGAAAACATTTTCTGTGGGGGAAACGTACATGCCTCTGGGATACACCCTTCATTCTGTGGGGGATACACACAATTCCTGTTGTGGAAATTTACCTTTTGAGGAGGAAAGGCACCTCCCTGTATGATGACACATCTTCCTTTTGAGGGAAAACACACATTCCTGTAATTGAACACACCTTCCAGTAAGAGAAATTCACCTTTCTGTGGGGGAAAACACATCTTCCAATTTGGAAATCATTCTTTCTGTCAGGGAAAGGCAACTTTATGTGGAGAAAAGCAACTTCCTGTAGTATAATACAGCTTGCTGTGGGAGAAACACACCTTCCTGTGAGGGAACACATCTTCCTCTGTGGAACACAACTTCCTTTTGGGGAACAATATTCCCATAAGGAAATGTACCTTCTTGGGTGCAAAACACACATTCCTGTGCAGGTATTCTTCTTCCTGTGGGCGAACACTTCTTCCTGTGAAGGAACACTTCTTACTTTGGGAGAAACACACCTTCCTGTAGAGAAGGCATCTATATGTGGGGGAAATTAACCTTCCTGTGGGGGAACCTAATCTTCCTGTAGAGGGAACAGATTTCCTGTGGCAAAAATGCACCTTCCTGTGGGCAATAACATCTTCCTATGTAGAAACCATTAATTCTCTGTGGGGAAGGCACCTTCCCGGGTGGGAACCCTTCTTCCTGTGAGGGAAAATGCACCTTCCATTGGTATAAAATGCACCTTCCTGTAAGGAAATGCAGCTTCCTGTGGGGGAAATGCATCTTCCTGTGAGGGAACACCTCTTCATGCTGGGAAACACAACTTCCTTTTGGGGAACTATCTTCCCATGGCAAAATGCACTGTTCTGGTGGGTTACACACCTTCTTGTGCAAGAATTCTTCTTCCTGTGGGTCATTACATCTTTCTGTGGAGGAACACTTCTTACTTGGGGGGAAATGCACCTTCCTTTGAAGAATGTATCTATATGTGGGGGAAATTCACCTTCCTGTGGGGGAACCTAATCTTTCTGTAGGGGAATTCATGTTCTGAGGGGAAATGCAACTTTCTGTGGGCAAAAAACATTCTTCCTGTGGGGGAAGGCAACTTCCTGTGCAGGAACCCTTCTTCCTTCAGGAACACACCTCTTCCTGTGGTGGAGCCCGTCTTCCTGTGGTCAAAACGCACATTCTTGTGGGGGCAATGAATCTTTTTATTGTGGAACACATCTTTCTTTGGGGGAAGCACACCTTCCACTGTGGGTACCTATATTCCTGTGGGGGAATCCAATCTTCCTGTTGGGGAAAAGTTCCTTCCTGTGGGGGAACCTAATCTTTGTGTGGGGGAACATATTCATGTTGGAAAACACACTTGTCTGCAAGGGAACCCTTCTTCTTGTGGGAAAACTCACCTTCCTGTGGGGGAAATGCACCTTCCTATGAGGGAACACATCTTCCTTTGTGGAACACAACTTCCTTTTGGGGAACAATCTTCCCATGGCAAAATACACCCTCGTTAGGGAAAAATGCACCTTCCTGTGTAGGAATTCTTACTCTGAATGATCACATCTTTCTGGGGGTTGGGGGAACTCTTCTTCTTTTGAAGGTACACATCATCCTGTAGGGAAAACGAGCAATCCTATAGGGGAGTGCATCTTTCTGTAAGGGAACACTTCTTCCTGCGGGGGAACCTTTCTTCCTGTAGGGAAACACTTCTTACTGTGCTCAAAACCCATCATTCTGAGGGGGAAACTGACCTTCCTGTTGAGGAAAACATCTTCCTTTGCAGGAATTGCACATTTCTGTGTGGGAATGTATTATTCTGTAGGGGAACCTAATCTTCCTGTTGAGGAAAACCACCTTGATGTTGTGGAATCTAATCTTCCTGAAGGAAAAACACATTCCTGTTGGGAATCTGTGAGAGAATGCCTCTTCCAATGGGGTAAAATCACCTTCCTGTGGGGCAAATGTACCTTCCTGTGGGGGAACACATCTTCCTGTGAGGAAAACACACCTTCTTATGGGGGAAAGTATCTTCCTATGAGGAAAACTCATCTTTTTGTGCAGGAATCCATCTCCCTGTGAGGGAAAGACACCTTCCTATGCGGGAACACATTTTTCTTTGGGAAAACCCTTTCTGTGGGGGAAACCCACCTTCCTATGGGGTGAACCCTTCATCTGTGAGGTATACAGAACCTCCTATGGGGAAACGCACCTTCCGTTGTTGGAAATTCACCTTCTTGCAGGGGATAGGCCCCTTGCTGTGTGAAAAAACATCTTCCTTTAGGATAGAAACACCTTCATGTAAAGGAACATATTTTCTGTGGGAGAAATTCACCTTCCTGAGGGACAATTCATCTTCCTGTGTGGGAAACACATCTTTCTGTGTGGGAATTGCTATTTCTGTCAGGGAAAAGCACCATTTTGTGGGTGAATGCACCTTCCTGTGAGGTAACACATATTCCTGTGGGGGAAATAGACCTTCCTGTGGGGAAATGTTTCTTCCTGTGAGGGAAACTCACCTTCCTGTGCTAGCATACTTCTGGCTGTAGGGGAAAGGCATATTTCTCTGCAAGAAACACACCATCATCTTGGGAACACATCTTCCTGTGGGAGAACATTTTCAATGGGGAAAACGCACCTTCCTATTGGATGAACCCTTTATCCTGTGACAGATACATACCTTTTTGTGGGGAAAATTCACCTTTTGTGGAGGAAATGCACCCTCCTGTGTGGTAACACATCTTTCTTTGGGGGAAACAGTGTGTTTCTGTGGAAAAATTCATCTTTCGGGGTGGGGTGGGGTGGGGGAACACATCTTCCTGTGTGGGAATCATTCTTTTTGTCAGGGAAAAACAACTTTTTGTGGGAAAACACAACTTTCCATAGGGTAATGCAGCTTCCTGAAAAACACACCTTCCTGTAAGGGAACATATCTTCCTCTGTGGAACACATCATCCTTTTGGGGAACCATCTTCCCATGGCAAAAAGCACATTCCTGGGTACAAAATGTAACTTCCTGTGCAGAAATTCTTCCTTTGGGTTAATATATCTTTCTGTGAATGAACACTTCTTACTTTGGGGGAATCGCACCTTGCTGTGGAGAACTCATCTATGTGTGGGGAAAATTCACACTCCTGTTGGGGAACCTAATCCTTCTGTAGGAGGAACACATTTCCTGTGGGGAAATGCACTTTCCTGTAAGCAAAAACATCTTCCTGTGTGGAAACCATTCTTCCTGTGGGGGTAGACATCATCCTGTTGGGGAAGTGGACATTACTATAGGGGAATGCATGTTCTTGTAAGGAAACACTTCTTCCTGTGGGGGGACCTTTCTTCCTGTAGCGAAACTCTTCTTCCTGTGGTCAAAACACACCATTCCATGGGGGAAACTATTCTTCCTGTTGAGGAAACATGTTCCTTTGTGGGAAATGCACATTTATCTATGGGAACATATTTTCCTGTGGGAGAACCTAAACTTCTTTTTTTTAATTAAATCTTTATTGTTCAGATTATTACAGTTGTTCCTCTTTTTCCCCCCATAACTTCCCTCCCCCCAGTTCCCACCTCACCCTGTGTCCTTACCCGCCCCCACTGTCCTCATCCATAGGTGTGTACGATTTTGTCCAGTCTCTTCCCCCACCCTCCACACCCTTTTCCCGCCTGAGAATTATCAGTCAACTCCCTTTCTATGCCCCTGTTTCTATTATATTCACCAGTTTATTCTGTTCATCAGATTTTTTATTCACTTGATTTTTAGATTCACTTGTTGATAGACATGTAATTGTTGTTCATAATTTTTATCTTTACCTTTTTCTTCTTCTTCCTCTTCTTAAAGAATACCTTTCAGCATTTCATATAATACTGGTTTGGTGGTGATGAACTCCTTTAGCTTTTTCTTATCTGTGAAGCTCTTTATCTGACCTTCAATTCTGAATGATAGCTTTGCTGGATAAAGTAATCTTGGTTGTAGGTTCTTGCTATTCATCACTTTGAATATTTCTTGCCACTCCCTTCTGGCCTGCAAAGTTTCTGTTGAGAAATCAGCTGACAGTCGTATGGGTACTCCCTTATAGGTAACTGACTTTTTTTCTCTTGCTGCTTTTAAGATTCTCTCTTTGTCTTTTGCTCTTGGCATTTTAATTATGATGTGTCTTGGTGTGGTCCTCTTTGGATTCCTTTTGTTTGGGGTTCTCTGCACTTCCTGGACCTGTAAGTCTATTTCTTTCACCAGGTAGGGGAAGTTTTCTGTCATTATTTCTTCAAACAGGTTTTCAATATCTTGCTCATTCTCATCTTCTGGCACCCCTATAATTCGGATGTTGGTACGCTTGAAGCTGTCCCAGAGGCTCCTCACACTATCTTCATATTTTTGGATTCTTTTTTCATTTTGCTTTTCCGGTTGGGTGTTTTTTGCTTCTTCGCATTTCAAATCTTTGACTTGATTCTTGCGATCCTCTAGTCT